>NC_090657.1:207757026-208057026 GCF_040937935.1 Hyperolius riggenbachi | reverse complement strand
CTGGATCTCAAGGACGCCTACTTTCACTTGCCAATTCACCTGGAATCACAGCAGTTCCTGAGATTCGCAGTGGTGTTACAAGGCGAGGTAAGACATTTTCAGTTTGTTGTCCTTCCATTTGGGTTATCCTCTGCCCCATGGCAGAAGTGCTAGCAGTGCTTAGACTTCAGTCTATTCAGATTATGGCTTACCTGGATGATTTGCTTATATGGGGACCTTCTGTGCAGGTAGTTAAGGCCCAGACAGATCTCACTTTAGAATTTCTTCAGTCCATGGGATGGTTAATTAATTGGGAGAAATCATCCTTTCAGCCTCTCCAAAAGATGGCATTTTTGGGGTTTGAGATCTGTACTGCTAATAAGACTGTTCCTACCTGAAAGAAAATCTTCAGTGTTATTAAAGTCTGTTCTCTCTTTTCAGAGCTTGAAAGCAATATCTCTGAGGAAGGCTATGGCTTTATTGGGGACAATAACATCATCTTTCCCAGCAATACAGTGGGGTCGACTACA
The DNA here is from genome assembly GCF_040937935.1 of Hyperolius riggenbachi. Taxonomy (NCBI): domain Eukaryota; kingdom Metazoa; phylum Chordata; class Amphibia; order Anura; family Hyperoliidae; genus Hyperolius; species Hyperolius riggenbachi. The sequence continues at coordinate 208,056,517 of NC_090657.1, read as the reverse complement.
CTCAAGAGTTCTACAGGTTTGGATACTTTCCAAGTGGGACAAGCGTCTTTCATCTCTGGACAAGAGGTTCATGATTCCCTGGAGTGTCAAGCAGTCACTACTCTGGTGGATAGAGCCACAACATCGATTAAGGGGGAATCTGTGGGACTTTCTAACACAGGTTGTTATTACAACAGACGCAAGCTCTTGGGGATGGGGAGCTCATCTGGATTCCCACACAGCCCAGGGGCAGTTGTTAAGCAAGTTTCAAAATCGTTCATCAAACAGCAGAGAGCTACAAGCCGTCTGGGAAGCTCTACAAACTTTCAGTGTACAGATTCTTCAGACACATGTGACAATACGCACGGACAACAGTACAGTGGTAGCATACCTAAACCATCAAGGAGGCACAAGGAGCAGATTGCTACAGCTTCAGGCCTCAAGAATTCTGCACTGGGCAGAACAAAATCTAAGATCTCTAAGGGCGGTTCACCTGAAAGGAACTCTAAATTGTCTTGCAGATTTCCTGAGCAGATGGAGTCTTTCCCAGGACGAATGGAGTTTAAACAACCAGGTATTTCAACAGATAACAGAACACTGGATGGTTCCACAGGTAGACTTGTTTGCTAGAAAGAACAATGCCAAATGCAGTCTGTTCTGCTCTCTATGTCCCCAATACAAGCCCTGGGCTGTGGACGCCTTTTTGATCAGCTGAATTCATCACAGGATGTACATTTTTCCTCCCCTACATTTGATCTCAAGGGTAGTAAACAAGATTTATCAAGACCGTGCTCAAGCAATCTTGATTGTCCCATATTGGCCCAAGAGACCGTGGTTTGCTCTGCTACAACGGTTAGCTACGAATTATTTAATCCTTCCGGAGCAAAGGGACCTATTGACTCAGGGGCCAGCAATGCATCCCAATCCGAACCTTCATCTTTCTGCTTGGAGCCTGAATGGCGTTTATTGAAGAGTAAGGATTTCTCAAATAAATTATCAGACACTTTTGCAATGCAGAAAGAAAGTAACACGTCAAATTTACTATAAAGCTTGGAGAGTATACAATACTTGGTGTGGTGTTACAGAGCCTATGTGAATCCCCCTTTGAGCCATTGGAAGAAAGTTCAAACAAACACTTATCTCTGAAAATGGCTTTCCTCTTGGCAATAACATCTGCCAGGAGGGTAGGAGAGTTACAAGCGTTATCTATCCTGGAGCCTTATTGTATAATAACGGATGACAGAATTACTCTTAGACTGGATACTACTTTTCTTCCCAATGTAGATCATACAAATCAGAGACCACACTCAGAAGGCTTTTTCAACCACTGTATTCACAGGAAACCAAGTATGACAAGGTGGATTAGGTATTTTAACTGTGTCCAGCCGAATGGGCTGAATGAATGCTTGAGTCTTCAATGCTTTTTGTAATGTGTTTTCTCCCCTAGGCTCTGCTTGGCTGCCATGAAAATTCTACATGGGACTCATAATATAACGATTGATATCGTTGACAAATCAATATTGGATTGGTTATATATGGTGCAAATACAAAAAGGAAAAATGTTAATGTGTTCTACATGTTCCGGGGTGGACTGACCTCAGTGATGTGTGCTGGGTTAGACACTTATGTGTAGTTCCCTGGAAGTTTTTTTAAGAAAATGTTTTTTTTAAAATGTTGGTTTGATTTTGTGATTCTTTTGTTCCTGTGGGTGGGGTATATAGGTGTCACTGGCAATGGGTGTGGCACACTTGAGGAAGGGCGACGCCCGAAACATGTCGTGTATTTTGTCATGCTTGGTTTCCTGTGAATACAGTGGTTGAAAAAGCCTTCTGAGTGCGGTCTCTGATTTCTATGATCTACACTGTGGTTTAGCAGGAGCGGTGTACCTGCTGGGGACCTGCACTGACCTACAGGTCAAGACGACTGACCTGGTGAGTGGTGGTGAGAGGGTTAATCTACAAACACTTTTCTTCCCAAAGTTGTCTCAAAATTTCACAGGACTCAAATCTTCCTTCCCTCTTTTTGTGCCAATCCTGCAAATCAGAAGGAGGAGAAATTACATAGCTTGGATGTCAGAAGATGTGTTGGAGTATCTGAATCGTTCCAAGTCCTGGAGAAAATCTAATGCACTTTGGTGCTATTTGCTGGGAAATTCAGAGGTAAACAGGCCTCAAAGTCAACTACAGCCAGATGGATCAAGCAGGCTATTTTAGTGGCTTATTATGCCCAACAAGGCAAGCAGCTTTCATCTGCAATCAAGGCACATTCGACCAGAGCAGTTTTGACCTCCTGGGCAGAGAGGGCAGGAGCATCTGTTGAGCAAATTTGCAAGGCAGCCACCTGGTCGAGTCATAATACTTTCGTGAGACATTACAGGCTTGACGTCTTGTCTAGTACTGATTTAAGTTTTGGCAGAAAAGCATTGCAGGCTGTAGTCCCTCCCTAAAAATTATGTCTTGTGTATCATCTCAGCGTTGCTGTCCTGAGACGTTCTGGGAAAGCCAAAATTACTTACGGTAATTTCTTTTCCAGAAGTCAGAAGGACAGCACCCTTATAACCCACCGCTGTTTCTATTAAATGTATTTGAAGCATTCTTTTGTGTGGAGTCTTTTTTTTAATTAACTGAAGGGGTAAGAACATGACGCTGGTTATATGTGTTCCCTGCCTAACCAATTATGCAAATCTTTTAATCTAGTTCCTGTCCAGTGATTGTGGATGGAGGCAAGTCTCAGGGTTGCTGTCCTTCTGACTTCTGGAAAAGAAATTGCCGTAAGTAATTTTGGCTTTTTTTTTTTTTTTTTACCCCTGTAATCTCTATATGTTAAACCTTTGACTTCCACCTGCAGCGATCAGTTGTTGCTAGGGTATAGTTTGGGGCCCCAGTGCTCTACAGATGCATTGCTCTGCCATTGTCTAGCACTGCATACATACAGCACTGAGGTATTTGACCTGTCCCCAAACAGCAATCACATCCGATCATTACTGACATGCAGGCTGGGAATAATGTCTGCTGCATGGCCAGCTAGTAGTGAAATATGCTATCCTTTGAATCGGGAGGGCCAAACTGTGGGACTTGCCATGCAAGAACTGATGATGAGTTGTTTTTTTGTTTTTTGTTTTTTTTTTCCCCTGCATTTTTTCCTACCAAAAAATCCATTAAAATAATTATTGGGGAAAATCTAACCTGTGAAAAGCCTAGTAGCTTGTCTTTAGTTTTTATTATATTGTGAATGTATGGGCCCATATGCAAGTCCCTTTTTTCTCCTGAGTTACCTCCTAGAACAGTGGTGGCGAACATATGGCACGCATAGCCTAATTTGCTCGCACACCACCGCTGCTTATGAACTGGCCGCAGTGTCTACTAGACGCCGCCACGTCAGTTCATAGCCCTCAGCCCCGCAGTCTCCCGGGAGACAGAGCAGGGCTACGGCATTATGGCTGGTGAAGCCCTGTACTGGAGACTTTTTGTGTCTCCAGTACAGGGCTTTGGGCGCCATCTTCCCGTAGCCCTGCACTCTGCCTGTCAGCGGTAGCGCGGGAGACTGCAGAAGGAACGTCCGGGGAAGATGCGTGCTAGAGCCCAGCTAAGAGAGAAGACTTCTGTCAGGTGAGTACATTACTTTTTTTCAGGTGAAATTCGGCCCACTGTTTTCTGCTAAAATGTTCCCACTGTTTGTTTCCTGTCAAATACTGCCCACTGTGTTTTGTTTTCTGGTGAAATGTTGCCCACTACGTTTATTTTCTGGTGAAATTTGGCCCACTGCGTTTATTTTCTGGTGAAATGGGGCCCACTGCATTTGTTTTCTGCTGAAATGTTGCACACATTGCAATTTATTTTCTGGTGTCTGGGGTAACTGTTGCTGCATTTATTATTAAGGGCTCATTCACACTACAGAACGTATGCACGAATGCAATTTCATGCATGCGCTGCCAACGCACAGTGACCGCACGGAATGCACATTGTGGTGTGCTAAAGCATGGACGTCAGCAGCTGTACTCATCGGGGAAACGTATGCGTTGTGCGTTAAAATGTTCCCAGATGCGTTACAACGTAACGCATGGGAACGCACACCTGTAGTGTGAATGATAACATGGAAGTCTATTGACTTTCATGTTAGCATATGAATCTTACATTCTGTGCGTTGCGTCAAAACTGACAGCGCAGCACATAGTGTGAATGAGCCCTTAATGGTCATAGTTGGCTATATTTTTCTGCTTTGGGGATACGGCGGGTATAAATAGCATCACACAGTTTCTGCACACCCATGATGCGAATCCTCGATTCACCACATCATGGCGGAAACACTGCTTTCTTATGCCTCGCTGTTACATCATTACGTTAGCTCCGCCCATACAATATCATGGCCACGCCCATGGGCGCGCCGCGACCCCCCCCCCCCTCCATTGGCACTCGAAGATAAATAAGTTGATGTTAGTTCGCAGTTTGGGCACTCGGCCTCTGAAAGGTTAGCCATCACTGTCCTAGAAGATAACATTTTTTTTTTTTTCAAATAACGTTTTAGCATTTTACAATTGAAAAAGCACTATCCAAATCATTTGGAGTATTTTCTTGCTTGCTGGGGGTTTAAAATGCATTATCTAGCAAGGTGTGAAAATCTCACTCACCTAGGAGAAAGCAAATTGCATATGGGCCATGGAGTAACAGCTCAGGAATGGGAAGTGGTGAAAATCTCATTTCCTTTTGGTGTCTGATGGATTATTGCAGTGCATGGGAAATGGATGTCAGATGTGATACAGATGGCATTTATTATTTTACTGACCAGTGAAGCCTGGTAAACCCTTTCAATTATGTTTGGCCAATCGCTGACCAATTTTTCCACCTCCATGTAGTAGAAGGGCCCTTTCACTCTGGGGTGGTGCTTAAAGTGAATGCACTGCTACTGCAATCTGGTACAAACCTATGGGGTAAATCACATTACCAGCGTTGCGGTCCCCCAGAAGTCCTCGATCTGATGCTGGTCCAGAACTACGTTACAGCGCAGTGACCTGAGTCAGCCCGTTAGTTGTTAGTCTATGGCAGTGATGGCTAATTTTGGCACTCCAGCTGTGGTAGAACTACAAGTCCCATGAGGCATTGCAATACTCTGACAGCTCTAAGTATAACTCGGGGAGGCAGAGGCCTGATGGGATTTGTAGTTTTGTCACAGCCAGAGTGCCAAGGTTAGCCATCACTGGTCTATGGCGACGTGAGAATTTTTAAAAACTTTCCAACGCGATGTAGTAGCACAGACGTGTGTTTTTATAATACGCTTCCGTGCACTTCCTGCTTGGCCAGATGAGGAATACTGCGTAGTAACGCGTTATTCTCCCAAAGGCCTGATTTTAGTGGCAGGGGCACCCTGCCTTTTTGCAGTGTGAAATCGGTCTAAGGGTCGACGGCTATGGAAACCGCATATGCGATTCTGCCTAGTGTGTTCCTACCAACATACTACATGGAGGTGGTAAAATTGGTCAGTGAGTAGCGTGTGTGTGTGCGTGCGTGCGTGCGTGCGTACCCGGCTCAGATCTAAGCAAAATAACATTTTGTATTAGCTCAGAACCATTAGCATTCTAGTAAATATGTTGACTGGTCTGTCAGAAGGGTGGGGGATGGATGAATTGGGTAGGAGAGGTTTCAGGGGTGTGCACTGGGTGGATCCAAGAAGTTTAATTACTACACAAAAAGTGAGATCTACTAGGTAAGGCCACTAATGATACAATTTGTTTACAAACGATTCCTGATATGAATGATTGGAAATGATTGCTTGGCACTACTAATGGACAAAAATCTCATAACACATGTGATCAGATTAATGACATTTTTTTTTTTTTTTCAAGGATTCTGTCAATCTGATAGAACTGGTTAGGAGATTTTTCTCTATTAGTGGTCCCAAGGTAGCATTTCCAAATGTTCATGTGAAGATTGTTTGTCAACAATAGTTTGGCAAATTGTACCATTAGTGGCCACCTTTTTTAAAGACTTCCTCATCTTCACTTAAAGGAATCGTCAGGCAATTTTTTTTATTTTTTTTTTAAATTCAGCGTCACTCACCTGGGGCTTTCTCCAGCCCCTTGTAGCCGACTGTCCCACACAGACCGCTCCCCTCTCTGCCGGTGTCCTGGGCTCTCCACACTGGGCAGAACTACTGTGCCTGCCCAGTGTGCTGTGGACAATGTGGCCATCATTGACAGCGGCGCTTCACGCAGGTGCAGTAGGAATGACATAGAGGTCGTCCTCTGCACTGTGCGGGGAGTCCGGGATGGCAGCGGAGAGATCGGATCAGTTGGCGTGGGACAGTCAGCTGCAAGGGGCTAGAGAAAGCCCCAGGTGAGTAAGGTGTTGGTTTTTTTGTTTCGTTTTTCCCCCCGTGATGATTTCTTTAAGTCAGATGGGGTCAAAAAACATTTTTAATCCTTTGGGTGCCAATGTTCCTGTTTTGAGTTACTTATCTTTTTTGTCGGTGTTGCACCTCCTCCAATGGGCTTGAAAATGTTCCAGTGCACAATTTGACGTGTATATTTTGGTTTGCATGTGCTTGCCTGCAAGACTTTCTGCATAATTTTGTTCTCCTTATCCATCAGAAAGGCATATAATTGGCCTAAAATGTAATCTACAGCTAGAATATAACCCCGAACACACAGCCAAATTGAGTAAAGGTGCGTACACACGTCAGATAAAAATGAAAGATCACAGACCAATTTTACCTCCTTCCATGTAGTATGAGAGCCATACTCTACACAGTCTATTCTATGGAGCTGAACTCCCCATCAGATAGAAACCTTTGCAAGATGCTGCACACACAGATGCTGTACACATGCAACAGATCAGTATCTGCAAAAGATCTGTTCCTGCAAAAGATCCATTCCTGCAAAATGCATTCATAGTCTATGACATCTGCAGATCTCATACACACCTTGTTTAATGAACATTCATCTGCAGATCAGACAATTATCTGCCGATCTGAAGATCCAACCTGGTGGATCTGAGCTACAGATAATTGTCCGTTAAACAAGGTGTGTACGAGATCTGCAGATATCATAGACTATGAATGCGTTTTGCAGGAACGGATCTTTTGCAGATACTGATCTGTTGCATGTGTACAGCATCTTTGTGTGCAGCATCTTGCAAAGATTTCTATCTGATGGGGAGTTCAGCTCCATAGAATAGACTGTGTAGGTATGGCTCTCATACTACATGAAAGGGGGTAAAATTAGTCTGTGATCTTTCATTTTTATCTGACGTGTGTACGCACCTTAAGAAGTATATTCAGCGTAATGAAGTCCTGGAAGTGATGGTATGGCCCCCACAGAGCCCTGATTTCCACATGGAGTGTGTCTGCGATTACATGAAGAGACAGAAGGATGGGAGGAAGTCTACAGCCACACACACCAAATTTTGATACAGAGTTTTCATCTGTTCATTCAATGCATTTTCTTTTAATGAAAATAAATACTTGCATTTTTGACAGCATTTTTTTATGTATTTATGTAAATGTCTAAAATATAGAATGATTAGGTTACAAATGCTAACATAATATTTGTGTGTGCATATATTATGCATGAGTACACAATATGTGTATAGTATGTATACACAATACATGTTAAATGTATGCATACAGATATACTATGTATACACCATATGTTTGTATATTGTGTGTATACTATGTGTACACAATATGTTTGTAAATTCTGTGTGTATACAAAATACATGTTTGTATATATTATGTGTATGTATACTCGATACATGTTAGTGTGTCTTGTTTATATACTATGTATACACACAAATGTTTGTACATGTTTGTACATGTATGTGTATATAGTATGAATACACAATGTTTGTATATAGTGTCTACTATGCATACACAATACATATTTGTATATACTATGTAGTATGTATACACAATACATGTTTATAGAATTATATGATGTATTAACATAGTGTATATACTATATATACACATAACATGTTGGTGTATATACAATACGTTTGTATATATTGTGAGTATAGATACAAAATACATATTGCATGTAGTATGTATACTCAATACATGTTAGTGTATATTGTGTGTATATTCTATGTACACACAATATGTGTTTGTGTATATACTTTGTATACACAATACATGTTGGTGTATATACTATGTATACACAATATGTTTGTATATTTTGTGTGTATACACAATACATTTTTGTACATATGTGTGTATACTCGATACATGTTAGTGTATATTATTTGTTTATATACTATGTATACACACAATACATGTTTATACATATAGGTGTATATACTGTGAATACACAATGTTTGTATATATTGTGTGTATATTCTATGCATGCACAATGCATGTTTGTATATACTATGTCTGTATATAGTATGTATACACAATACATGTTTGTGTAATTATATAATGTATGAATATTGTGTATATACTATGTATACAGTCCTGGCCTAAAGTTTTGAGACTGTCAAAAATATGAGTTTTCACAAAGATTGCTGCTAAACTGCTTTTCGCTCTTTGTTTCAGTTGTTTGTGATGTACTGAAATATAATTATAAGCACTTCATACAATTCAAAGGCTTTTGACAATTGCATGAGATTTATGCAGAGAGTTAGTATCTGCAGTGTTGGCTCTTCTGTTTCAGGACCTCTGCAATTTTGACTAGGCATGCTCTCGATCAACTTCTGGGTCAAATCTTGACTAATAGCAACCCGTTCTTTCATAATCACTTCTTTGAGTTTCTCGGAATTAGTTGGTTTTTGTTTGTCCACCCGCCTCTTGAGGAATGACCACAAATTCTCAATCGGATTAAGATCTGGGGAGTTTCCAGGCCATGGACCCAAAATTTCAATATTTTGGTCTCCGAGCCACTTAGTTATCACTTGCCTTATGACACGGTGCTCCATCGTGCTAGTAAATGCATTGTTCATCACCAAACTGTTGGTGAATTGTTGGAAGAAGTTGCTGTTGGAGGCTGTTTTGGTACCATTCTCTACTTGTGGTTGTGTTTTTTGGCAAAATTGTGAGTGAACCCACTCCCTTGGATGAGAATCAACCCCACACATGAATGGTGTCAGGATGCTTTACTGTTGGCATGACACAAGACTGATGGTAGTGCTCACCTTTTTCTTCTCCTGACAAGCCTTTTTCCAGATGCCCTAAACAATTGGAAAGGGGCTTCATTGGAGAATATGACTTTGCCCTAGTCATCAGCAGTCCAGTCACCATACTTTCTGTAGAAGATTAATCTGTCCCTGATGGTTTTCTTTGGGAGAGAAGTGGCTTCTTTGCTTCCCTTCTTAACACCAGGCCATCTTCTAAAGTCTTTGCCTCACTGTGTGTGCAGATGCACTCACACCTGGCTGCTGCCATTCCTGAGCAACCTCTGCACTGGTTGCACTCCGATCCCGCTGCTGAATCCTCTTTTGGAGACGATCCTGGTGCTTGCTGAACTTTCTTGGATGTCCTGAAGCCTTCTTAACAAAAATTGAACCTCTTTCCTTGAAGTTCTTGATGGTCCTATAAATTGCTGATTTAGGTGCAATCTGAGTAGCCACAATATCCTTGCCTGTGTAGCCATTTTTATGCAACACAATGATGGCTGCATGCATTTCTTTGGTGGTCACTATGGTTAACAATGAAAGAGCAATGATTTCAAGCATCACCCTCCTTTTTACATGTCAAGTCTGCCATTCTAACCCAATCAGCCTGACTTAATGATCTCCAGGCTTGTGCTCATCAACATTCTCACCTGAGTTAACCAGACGATTACTGAAATGATCTCAGTCAGCAGGTCTTTTAATGACCGCAATGAAATGCAGTGGAAAAGTTTTTTTTGGTATTCAGTTAATTTTCATGGCAAAAGACTATGCAATTCATCTGAACACTCTTCATAACATTCTGGAGTATATGAAAATTGCTATTATAAAAACTAAAGCACCAACTTTTCTAATTTCCAATATTTTTGAGTCTCAACTTTTGGCAAGGACTGTACACAATATGTTTGTGTATATTGTGTGTATGTATACTTAATACATGTTAGTGTGTATGTACTATGCATACAAAATATATTTGTATAGTGTGTGTGTATATTCAATACATGTTTTTATATAGTTTGTATGTATACTCAATACATGTTAGTGTATATGTGTGTGAATATACTATGTATATGTATACACAATGTTTGTATATTTTGTATGTGTATATGCAATGTTTGTATATAATTTGTGTAAGTATATATGATAAATGTTTGTGTATGTTTGTATACACAATATGTTTGTATATAGTGTGTATGTGTGTATATACTCTGTCTACACAATACACCTTTTTATGACTCTGTAATGTGTTAATTTAGAGTATATACTTTGTATACACAATACATGTTTGTATATATATTATGTGTGTGTGTGTGTGTGTGTATATACCATCTATACACAATGAGAACAGAACAGAACAGAACAGAACAGAACAGAACAGAACAGAACAGAACAGAACAGAACAGAACAGAACAGAACAGAACAGAACAGAACAGAACAGAACAGAACAGAACAGAACAGAACAGAACAGAACAGAACAGAACAGAACAGAACAGAACAGAACAGAACAGAACAGAACAGAACAGAACAGAACAGAACAGAACAGAACAGAACAGAACAGAACAGAACAGAACAGAACAGAACAGAACAGAACAGAACAGAACAGAACAGAACAGAACAGAACAGAACAGAACAGAACAGAACAGAACAGAACAGAACAGAACAGAACAGAACAGAACAGAACAGAACAGAACAGAACAGAACAGAACAGAACAGAACAGAACAGAACAGAACAGAACAGAACAGAACAGAACAGAACAGAACAGAACAGAACAGAACAGAACAGAACAGAACAGAACAGAACAGAACAGAACAGAACAGAACAGAACAGAACAGAACAGAACAGAACAGAACCTTTGTGGGTCTAGAGTTAAGACAGGAAGCAGTAATGGCCTGGAGGTGCCTCGCTGGCCCCGACCCGCGGTCCGCAGCGTCGGCACCCCAGGCCTGCGGCCTGGAGGTGCCTCGCTGGCCCCGACCCGCGGTCCGCAGCGTCGGCACCCCAGGCCTGCGGCCTGGAGGTGCCTCGCTGGCCCCGACCCGCGGTCCGCAGCGTCGGCACCCCAGGCCTGCGGCCTGGAGGTGCCTCGCTGGCCCCGACCCGCGGTCCGCAGCGTCGGCACCCCAGGCCTGCGGCCTGGAGGTGCCTCGCTGGCCCCGACCCGCGGTCCGCAGCGTCGGCACCCCAGGCCTGCGGCCTGGAGGTGCCTCGCTGGCCCCGACCCGCGGTCCGCAGCGTCGGCACCCCAGGCCTGCGGCCTGGAGGTGCCTCGCTGGCCCCGACCCGCGGTCCGCAGCGTCGGCACCCCAGGCCTGCGGCCTGGAGGTGCCTCGCTGGCCCCGACCCGCGGTCCGCAGCGTCGGCACCCCAGGCCTGCGGCCTGGAGGTGCCTCGCTGGCCCCGACCCGCGGTCCGCAGCGTCGGCACCCCAGGCCTGCGGCCTGGAGGTGCCTCGCTGGCCCCGACCCGCGGTCCGCAGCGTCGGCACCCCAGGCCTGCGGCCTGGAGGTGCCTCGCTGGCCCCGACCCGCGGTCCGCAGCGTCGGCACCCCAGGCCTGCGGCCTGGAGGTGCCTCGCTGGCCCCGACCCGCGGTCCGCAGCGTCGGCACCCCAGGCCTGCGGCCTGGAGGTGCCTCGCTGGCCCCGACCCGCGGTCCGCAGCGTCGGCACCCCAGGCCTGCGGCCTGGAGGTGCCTCGCTGGCCCCGACCCGCGGTCCGCAGCGTCGGCACCCCAGGCCTGCGGCCTGGAGGTGCCTCGCTGGCCCCGACCCGCGGTCCGCAGCGTCGGCACCCCAGGCCTGCGGCCTGGAGGTGCCTCGCTGGCCCCGACCCGCGGTCCGCAGCGTCGGCACCCCAGGCCTGCGGCCTGGAGGTGCCTCGCTGGCCCCGACCCGCGGTCCGCAGCGTCGGCACCCCAGGCCTGCGCATTTTCAGCTGCTTTTTGAGAATTCTAAAATGTGGAGAACTGCAGTGTGTTTTTTGAACTCTTGGAGTGCTGTTGAGTAGACAGGTAGTACATAAAAAGGCTATTTTGTGCTGTGAGTCTGTTCAAATTAAACCTTTGCTTCCCAGTCTCTATTGCAGCTGTAGTCATGTTAATCTGTTGCTCCTCCCTCTTGCCATGGGATATCAGCCTCCACTGCTCGTCAACAGTGGTTCTCACCTCTCAATCTCTCAATTGTACAAATCTCCTCCAACCATGCTCCAGCAGGCTAGAGTCCGTCACATTGTTGTGATAGTTAGGATGGCATGGTCATATTAGTAAACAGTAATTACAGCCTGACTCACTGAATCACATGGCAACAGCAGCCAGCTCTGTAAGGGCGAGTTCACATTGGGAACACAAATCTAGAATTGATTTTGCGGCACACAATTTAATGTTTTTACTGTGATGTGAGTCCCGCTCAATAGAATGAGAATCGCAGCTCCCCCCCATGCTAAAGTCTGTGAGAAGTTTGAAAAAACTATGGATCACAGCCTAGGGCCAATTTAGGGGGAGGGAGGGGCAAGGGGGCAATAACTGTAGAAATAATAAAAAAAAATTATAATCGCAGCAGCTATCACAGACCACTAAAAGAAAGGCCTATTTTCGTGAAGAAATGGAGGTAAGATTAATTTGTTTGCTAAGTTGTATGGCCCTGAAGTGAGCTGTTAAAGATGCAGAGTACAGAAGTGTAAAAAATTGCCTGGTCGCGAGGGGGGTGTAAGCCTTCAGTCCTCAACTGGCTAAAATATTTGCTTTTCATTCACCCCCCCCCCCCCCCCCCCAGCAGTGACACTGGGTTTTTGGACACTCTGTATTTTTTTTTTTTAAGTAATTGTGGAATAGGGCATCGCAAAGTTTTGTGATGTTCAGCCACTCCTAATCACTGGCAACTGCTAACAAGGCTTAGTCATATACAGTGCTGCCCATCATTATTCATACCCCGGAGAAATGTTTACTTTATGTTACTTTTATTCAACCAACAAGTCATTTTTTTGATGGGAAAGGACATAAGTGCCTCCCAAAAGATAAGCGGATGTACAAGAGGCATTATTGTGGGGAAAAATAACATACATTTAAACAAAAAGTGACCAGGCCAAAATTATTCCTACCCTTCAAACCGTCAGTCTGAGGAGAAATCCAAAGTTCTATACCATTCCAAATAGTTCAAGCTGTTCTAAAGCAGCCTAATTACCCTGATAAATTTGGAACAGCTGTTGTAATCTACTCAACAGGAGAAAATCAGCGACCCTCTGCGGTTGGTTTGTGAACAGTCATGGCTAAGACAAAGGACCTCAGGACCTACTACACTATATTGTCTCTCCCCACTCTTTTTGAACCAGACAATAAAGGCCCTCTCACAGTATAAAGTGTATAGGAAGGGAGCAATTGTTTTCCTGTGCACTTGTACTTTGCAATTGTACCGGCAGTAAAAGTTGTATTGAATGGTGTTGTATGGCATTATGGCAGAAATGCCACATTCAGAGAATGGAATCAGCTGTTCTCGGGATCTGGAATCACGATGGTGTCCTTGTGGTTGTATGTGGCTCAATAATCAGATGAAAACGCATGCAGTGTGAAAGGGGCCGCATACTTCCTGCTGGCGTTTGGAACTGAATAACCCCCTTTGTATGTGCAGCTGCTGGCATTATTCTGACAGCCATAGCAGCCAATCAGGAGCCAGATCTGCCTGACCAGGTTAGACTCCTGCAATGTGTGATGTGAAGGAGAATATGTTCCTGCGATGGTGCTGTGCTCATACAGAGGTCATTCAGCTGTAACTAGCAACATAATGACGGCTCAGGAAAGCCTTTATTCTGTGTGTTTAGGTGGGAGCCGTGAGCGTCTCTAGTGCAGAATCATCACGATGGCGGCAGACCATGCTGAGCGAGAGGAAGATGGCAGCCCGGAGATTGTATTGAGCGGTAACATCTTGGGATCTTTTACAGAGAGCAAACAGACATGAGACCTGATTGTCAACCTGCAGATGTCCTGTATGGAGCCGGTGAGCAGAGAGGTGTGCGCACAGAGGTTTAAAGGTGAGCGAACCAGACTGCGAATCACTAGATCCATGTGTGTGACTGCGGTACATGGTGAGTCCTGCTGATCCAGAATCTGTTTGGGGGTAGAGGTGGAGATGGGATTGCTGGGGTAATAGATTGAACTCTGCACTTGGGGATTAGGCAGGAGTAGGAAATGAGAAGCCTGTATGTCCCTTGTCTGAGTCTCCCCATCCTTTCTTCTTTCATTGTAGTTATGGACAATTATCAGGAGCAGCCTCACCTTCTGGATCCACATCTAGGTAAGCTATTTTCATAACCATAGACAATAGTGTCAGGGCCAGCAAGGCACCTCTAGGCTTCAGAGAAATGTTGCCAATGTTAACAGTGTGGAGCCAGTTGACACTTCACTTTGTAAACAGATCACTTTGTGAACCTGTCAGCGCTGCTATATCAGGATCATGGCTTCAAAGTGATAGGTTCAGATCAGGGTCATGGCTACAGAGTCATTGTTTCAGATCAGGTACATAGTGTCAGAACAGGGTCAGGACTCCAGTTAGTGGCTCAGATAAGTCCTGCCATCGAGTTGTGGGTTCAGATCAGGGGTGTGGCTCCAGAGTCATGGGTTCAGATCAGGATCATGGCGTCAGTCATGGGTTCAGATCAGGATAATGGTGTTTTTTTTGAACCAATTTCTGACACTGATGCCTATTATAATTTGTATGTAATCACAAGTGAACCCATTCAGTTATAAAGGTTTTATTATTACTATTTAGTATTTATATAGCCCTGACACCTTACACAGAGCTGTACACAGTATATTGTCTTGTCACTTAAAGAGGAATGTTAACCAAGGAATAAACTCCATTCCAGTCAGTAGCTGATACCCCCTTTCCTCTGAGAAATATTCCCTTTTCTCTAATAGATCATCAGGGAAGTCTGTATGGCTGATATTGTGGAGAAAAACCCCTCCCATAGTGTAATGTCAAGGCCATGGTCCTGACCATTTGCTCTCTGAGAACCTCATTGTATTGTGGGAAAAAATGGCTTTTTCCAACTGTCAAGCAAACAGTATTTTACTCTGTGCATAGAACTCTCAGTAGTGAACATTTCACACAGATAACCTGGCAGAACTAAACACATCACCACCAATGATACATTTCAGAATGTTAATCAGGGAGAGGAAATATTTTACAATGGGAAAACACTGACTAAATAATCTGTAATCTCAAACCTGTCCTTGTGACTCCCCAGCGGTGCATAGTTTGCAGGCAACCTCACTTATGCACAGGTTGGGGTAGTTAGTGTCTCAGCTAGGTGGATTCCATGTAGCTGAGACACTAATTACCCCACCTTTGCATAAGTGAGGTTGCCTGCAAACTATGCACTTTTGGGGAGTCATAAGGACAGGTTTGGGAAACTCACAATAAGCAATTTTATTATTTTCACTACAATTCCTATCTAACTGTCCATCAGAGGGGCTCACAATTGAATGCCTACCATAGCCCCATGTCTATATTGTGTAGTGTATGTATCATAGTCTGTATGTTTTTGGGATGTGGGAGGAAACTGGATCATCCGGAGGAAACCCATATAGACACGGGGTGAACATACAAACTCTGCCCTTTGTTATAAGATTACTGAATAGCCAATAAGATGCAAATTATTCATAGATGTAGAATTATGCATCCTTCTGGTTAGTTCATTTAAATTGCATATATTTGCATAATTCGGCATAATCTCAGTTTTATTTGCATCTTATTAACCACTGACACATCTATAGCCTTTCATTTGTGAGGGTTGTATATTATCTGGAGTATTCACACTGGCAGGGATGACACTCCTTGCATGGTAGGACATGTATATTTACCATTTATTTCCTGTATGTGTGTAACTGGAGGAGGTTGGACATGCTGTGGATAAAGAAATCTGAGTTGGGAGTTTTTGCTTGTCCGAAGCCCTGCATAGCAGTGTGCTGATAGGTGCATTACTCATGTTTTACCACTAGGAGTCTCCAGAGCTCTCATCTGGCTCAGTGCAGTGATAGTAGTCCTGCTTTGTCTTGCAGGGTGGATGTTGGAGTTACTGCTGGAAATTATACAGGATAAATCCTCCTCGCCTGATTTCTTCCACATGGCCTTCAAATTCCTCCTTATCATTTCTAAGGTAAGTCAGTCAAACCCTGGCCTGGGAAAGCTTTCTGAAGGCCGGTGACACTGATATAGGCTTTAGAGTATCGTACTATGTCAGCCATCAGTAAAAGCAAGAAGATTTGAATTAGCATGATGCTATTTACAGTGCTGCCCATATTATTCATATCCCTGACAAATTTTGACTTAGTTACTTTTATACAACCAGCAAGTAATTTTTTGACGGGAAACATGTGTCCCCCAAAGGATAAGACAATGTACAAGAGGCATTAGTGTGTGTGTGTGTGGGGGGGGGGGGTGGGGGGGGGTGGGGGGGGGTTGAATCTCAGCTTTTATTTACATTTGAGAAAAAAGTGTCCAGTCCAAAATTATTTATACCATTATCAATAATCAATAGAAAAACCTCCATTGGCTATTATAGCGATCAAACGCTTCCTATAATTGCAGACCAGCTTTTTGCATGTCTCCACAGGTATTTTTGCCCATTCATCTTTAGCAATAAGCTCCAAATCATTCAAGTTGAAGGGTCTTCTTGCCATCGCCCTGATCTTCAGCTCCCTCCACAGATTCTCAATTAGATTCAAGCAAGAATGGTTGTAGTCAGCCAGGTTCGGTACGCTGGAACTACGTGTAGTTTTACGCAATTAAGCTTTGCCAAACTACGGCTTCAAAATCAAATATTCGCTTCGGATGCATTTCATAGACTGTGTTAAAATACGCAATTACGCGTAGTGCGAAGTGTAGTATATGCGGATGGTTATGCTCGCATGCAGAAAATGTTACGCATTAATTCCTCAATAATGACAACCAGAGAAGGAGGTCCCCATAAACAGCACCAAACGAATACATTTCAAAAATATATATCAATCTTTATTGTATTCCAAAAAAAACATCAATTGTAAAAACACTTAAAAAGGGTCATTCCATGTGACCAACAGGGTCTCTCAATCCCATTGATGAATTAATAAAACAATGTAATAACAACTGGCTTCTGAAACGGTTATAATATCAATATGCGTAGTCACCTCATAACATGATTAGATTATCGGGAAGTACACAGAAAAGTCTATAAATCAATAAATAATTATTGCAGCCTTAGTGCACCAAGCGGGTTGAGCCCGCGTGGTGCACTAAGGCTGCTTTCTCGGCCATCTCTCTTCTCCCCTCTGGCGTTTGGACAGCTGTATCCTGGTATTCAATTCTTGCGTAAGTTTCATAGGCTTCATTCCTCTTACTTGACACGGTGCACTTTATCCATACTTGGTGTAAGCAGCTAACATATCAATCAATTTGTGCTATACTATTGTAAATTATGATGGTCTTTCATTATGCACTTTATTAATCAAGGCTTGTTTGCACATATTATTTATTAATTATTGATTTATAGACTTTTCTGTGTAATTCACGATAATCTAATCATGTTATGAGGTGACTACGCATATTGATATTATAACCGTTTCAGAAGCCAGTTGTTATTACAATGTTTTATTATTTCATCAGTGGGATTGAGAGACCCTGTTGGTCACATGGAACGACACTTTTTAAGTGTTTTTACAATTGATGTTTTTTTTGGAATACAATAAAGATTGATATATATTTTTGAAATGTATTAGTTTGGTGCTGTTTATGGGGACCTCCTTCTCTGGTTGTCATTATTATAGCTTTTTTCCCCCTAGCACACTCTAATTGATATATTGCTACAATAGTCTTATATAAATCATTATCTTGCATGGTGCTGGTCCCAATTTTTGAGTAAACACATTAATTCCTCTTCAATTGCTTGTACTGGTAACTCTTCTCTGCGTACATTCCCCTTTCCAATGCATACATTTGTAAGCATACAATCGCACGCAGAAAATTAGATGCGAGTAATGCATTCGTAGTTCACTATGCAATACACATGTTAACTACGCATAACGGTATTTCACTACGCGTAAATTCGTAAGCGTAGTTTTGAAACTGCTCTACGAACTATGATGCGTAGATGTGAACTATGATGCGTAACTTCGCATTGGTGTCGTTTTTGCTCATCCCTGGATTCAAGTCAAGACTGGCTGGGCCACTTCAAAACGTTAATGTTGTTGTCTGCTAACCATCTCTTCACCACTTTTGCTGTGTGTTTACAGGATTAGGTTTCCTGGTCCATTGGCTGAAAAAACACCCCCAAAGCATTGAGTTCCCACCACCATGTTTGACAGTGTTCTTAGGGTTGAAGGATTCTCTTTTGTTACGCCAAATGAAGGAGGCATCATTGTGTCCAAACATTGGAATTTTTGTTTCGTCTGACCATAACACAGAAGACCAGAAGTCTTCTTCTTTGTCCAGATGAGCATTTGCAAAGGCCAAGTGAGCTTTTGTGTGCCTTATCTGGAGAAGTGGTTGTTGAACCTGTTGTTCACAGTGCACCCACCTACTTATGTGAGCGCACGCAGTGTGATATTTAATACCACCAGTCACTGTACCTGTTCACAGTATGTGTGTGTGAGATATGTGCACATTTGTAATACCCATCACTGCATATACCTACCTGTTGTGTTCAGTGCACCCACCTACCTACGTGAGTGCACCACTTTCACTGTCTCTCCCCACCTGCCTTCACCTGTCACCCTCACCTAGGCTGGCACCCGGTGCACCATGTGCCAGCCTAGGTGAGGGTGAAGGCAGATGGGGAGAGACATCGGAAGCCGGCACCTATGCGTCCCAAAGGACGCATTCCCTGCTATGTGGGGGGGCGGTGGAGATCTTCAATCAACTTAATTGAAGATCGCAAGATACAAGGATACTGTATTCGTGGGATCATTTACCCAGGATATTGGGGTGGGAATTTTTTTTAAAGGTACAGGTAAGTATTTCTGGTAATTAACCTCTTTGCCCGGATATCCTGAGCTCAGCTTGGGGTAACCCGCCGCGGAGGATTGCTCTGGCCCCGTTGGGCCGATTTGCATAATTTTGGTTTTTGTTACATGCAGCTAGCATTTTGCTAGCTGCTTGTAACATCCGCTCGCCACTGATCCGCTGCTACCCGCTGCCCCACCCCCCTCCAGACCCCTTGCACAGCCTGGCCAATCAGCGCCAGGCTGCACTATGGGGTGGATCGGGACTCCCTCTGATGTCATGACATCAATCCGATCATCGCCATGGCGACGGGGAAAGCCCATACAGGAAATCCCGTTCAGAACGGGATTTCCTGTTGGGTATTTGCGCCGGAGGGGATCCGAGGGGTGGGAGGGATAGTGAAGGGAGGGGGGGAAGCATGTAGCTAGCACTAGGCTAGCTACGTGGAAAAAAAAAATACCCTCCCGCTGCCGTGCACAGCAGATAATTAGAACAGCAGGGAGGTTTAGAACATTAAAGGATTTTTTTTGTGGTTGTGTTTTTATTTCATTTAACCCTTTGTGGAAATGGGTAAGGGGTACTTTGTGGGTACCAAGGGCTTTGTACCCCTATACTCATTTCTCCTGGGAGGGGGGTTCGCATCTGTAGTCCTCTACTTAAAGGGGACTCCCAGATGCCACCATGGACCCCCCCAGGAAGTCATCACCCCCACCGCCTCCTGTAGCATCGGAGGTGGGGAAGAGTCCCTTGTCCATGGATTGGACAAGGGCTCAGGGGGAGAGGGGAAGGCTTGGCCGCCCCTCTCCCCCCGAGCCCCCCCCCCCAATACCATGGACCATGCAGGCTGGTATAGCTCAGGGTGCGAAGTCCCATGCGGCCAGGGCTCCTCATTCTGGCTATCCCAGCCTGCATGGGGGACAAGGGGTTACAGAGAGCTCGATAGGGGGACCTCACGTCCATTTTTTTTTTTCAGTTTTCCCACACTCAGCACATAAAAATTTAAGAAAATTAAATCGATTTTCTTAAACTATAAGGTCTTTTTGAATTTTTTATTTTCCTCTTGTAGTCACTGGCCTCCTCTACATACCCTGCAAATTTGGTGTTTTTACTATGTAAGGGGACTTTTGCCATTAACCGCTAAATTTGGCGGGCATTAAAGTCTATGGGAAAAATGCGAACACAGACTTTTTTTTTTTATTGAACAAAAAAAATTGTGGTTCACCGCGAACGCGAACCACCGAAGTTCGCCGGGAACCATTTGCCGGCGAACCGTTTGAGCCATCTCTAGTCAGGTAGTGGTTGACTATTTAACACAGAACAACTCATCTTCCGCAGCCACCAGCACTACTACAAGCACCACATCCGCTGCATTTGAAACTGAGTTATTTGGTGGGGAAATCACTGATGCCCAGCCATTATTGTTACAACAAGATGAAGGCGCTAAGCAAGTTACACCACCTCGTATGTCTGAGTTAAGCGACACTATGGACGTAAGGTAGGAGGATGAAGTACCTGCTGTTGGTGCAGTTTAGGAGGTGTCTGAGACAAGCAAAGCTGGGCAGGATGATTGTGATGACGAGGATACGGATGTCACGTGGGATCCTAAGAGACAAGATGACCATGGGGGACAGTTCAGAGGGGGAGTCAGAGAGGAGTAGGAGGAGACGAGTTCCTGAAAGAAGCAGGGGGAACTCGTCATCAGCTGGTGGCAGTGTCCGACGCCATGTATCGCCACCTATGGACAGCCAGCCAACATGCCCTTCAACGTCAGCTGCTGATGCCACCATAGTGCCATCACCCTAGGGGGGGCTCAGTGGTTTGGAAATGTTTTAATATGCCTGCCTCAGATCAGAGCAATGCAATCTGTTCTCTCTGCCTCCAAAAATTGAGCCGTGGAAAGGCCCACACTCACGTAGGGATAACTGTCTTATGAAGGCACATGCAGAAAGGGCACAAACTGCAATGGGAATGGGTGCAGCATCTTCAGCCACTTTCTCTCTTGCACCTTCACAGCCACCCTCCTCCACTCTGCCTCTGACCTTGATCGGTTCCTGCTACTCTGCCCACAACAGTCAGGTGTCTGTGAAGGATATCTTTGAGTGGAAAAAGCCAATTTCTGCCAGTCACCTCCTTGCCCGGCGTCTTACAGCTGGCTTGGCGCAACTGTTATCTCGTCAGCTCTTACCATACCAGATGGTGGACTCTGAGGCCTTCCATAAATTTGTGGCCATTGGGACTCCACAGTGGAAGATACCAGGCCACAATTATTTCTCTAAAAAGGCGATACCCAAACTGTACCGTGAAGTTGAGAGGCAAGTGGTGTCATCTCTGGCACACAGTGTTGGGTCAAAGGTCCACCTGATCATGGATGCCTGGTCTGCCAAGCACGGTCAGGGCAGGTACATTACTTACACAGCCCATTGGGTCAACCTGGTGACCGCTGGCAAGCAGGGAGTACGTGGCTGTGCAGCAGACCAACTTGTGACACCTCCACGGCTTGCCAGCAGGCCTCCTGCCACCTCCTCTCCTCCTGCTACATCCTCTTCGCTGTCATCCTCCTCCTACTTGGTGGAGTGGCAGTTCAACTCTGCTGGTGCTGTGATCTCCTCCTTTCCAGCTACACAGCCCCAGCTGCCCAGGGCCTATGGTGTATGCCAGGTATGATGGTGTCATGCCATCTTAGACATGTCTTGCCTCAAAGCGGAGAGCCACACTGGAGCAGCTCTCCTGGCTGCTCTTAACAAACAGGTGGATCAGTGGCTGACCCCGCACCAGCTGTAGATCAACAACGTGGTGTGTGACAACGGCAGCAATCTCATTTCCGCTTTAAATTTGGGAAAGCTGACACGTACCCTGCATGGCATGTGCTGAATGTAGTCATTTAAAGATTTGTGTCAAAGTACCCAGGCTTAGAGGACATCCTGAAACAGGCCAGGAAGTTGTGTGGGCATTTCAGGCGGTCTTACACGGCCATGGCACACTTTGCGGATATTCAGCGGAGAAACAAGTTGCCGGTGAGATGCCTGATTTGCGATAGCCCGACTCGCTGGAATTCGACCCTCCTTATGTTCTCTCGTCTGCTAGAACAGGAGAAAGCTGTCACTCAGTACCTCTACAACTACAGTAGAAGGACACACTCTGGGGAGATGGGGATGTTCTGGCCCAACAACTGGACACTCATGTGAAATACATGCAGGCTCATGCAGCCGTTTGATGAGGTGACAAACCTGGTGAGTCGCAGTGAAGGCACCATCAGCAACTTGATTCTGTACGCTTACTTCCTGGAGCGTGCCATGCGTAGAGTGGTGGATCAAGCTGTGGAGGAGTGTGAACAGGAAAAGTCACAGGAGGAAGCGTTGTGGGATCAATTCTCATCAGAACCAGATGTTTCCTCAACACCTGCGGCAGCACAGAGGGAGGAGGAGGAAGGGTCGTGTGGGGAAGAGGAGTCAGACTCGGATGATGAGGAAAGTGTTTCTTTGGAGGAGGCGGCGGTGGCAGAAGAACTGCAGCAGGCGTCGCAGGGAGCTTGTGCTGCTCAGCGTTCCCATGGTATTGTGGGTGGCTGGGGGGGAGGAGGAGGACTTACCTTATGTCACTGAGGAAGAGCAAGAGGAGATGGATAGTACATCTGGATCTAACTTTGTGCAGATGGCGTCTTTCATGCTGTCCAGCCTGTTGAGGAACCCCCGTGTAAAAAAAACTCAAGGGTAATGAGCTGTACTGGGTGGCCACGCTACTAGACCCTCGGTATAGGCACAAAGTGGCGGAGATGTTTCCAAATCACCAGAAGGCAGAAAGGATGCAGCACTTGCAGAACAAGCTGGCAACTATGCTGTACAATGCGTTGAAGGGTGATGTCATGCGATAAAGGTACCACTGCCAATAATCTTTCTCCCATGTCCACGCAGGCAAGGACAAGGACGCTTCAGTGATCTCATGGTGATTTCTGCCCTTAAAACGCTGCTTTTTTGAGTCAAATCCAGATTTTTTCCCCGGTACTTTTGGCATATATCCCACTCATCCATGCAAAAACTCAGATGTTAGACCCCTTGAAACATATTTACCATCACTTTTGTGGCCAGCATATGTGTTTCTAGTTTTCAAAGTTCGCCTCCCCATTGAAGTCTATTTCAGTTCGCGAAAGTTAGCGCAAACTGAACTTTTGCGGAAGTTCGCGGTTCACAAACCAAAAAAATCGGAGGTTCGGCCCATCTCTATATAGAAATGGCCTTGTAGCTTGTAGCTGCAGGTCCTCACTGAGTTCCTTAGTCTTAACTATGACTGTCCATAAACCAACTGCAGTGAGCTGCTGGTTTTCACCTGTTTAATTGATTAAAACAGCTTTAGAACAGTTTGGGATATTTGGAATGGTACAGAACTTTGGATTTACCCACAGACTGTGACAGTTTGTGAAGGGTATGAATAATTTTGGACTAAACACATTTTTCCCTCAAATGTAAATAAAAAGCTGAGAAATGTTGTTTTCCCCCACAATAATGCTTCTTGTACATAATCTTGTTATCTTTTGGAAGATACCTACATAATTTACCATCAAAAATTACTTGCTGGTTGAATAAAAGTAACTTTACCATAATTTGACAGGGGGTATGAATAATTATGGGCAGCACTGTGTTGACTAACTTGCAAGAAACCGAGTAAGATATTGGCTGATCAGCCTTCTTCAGAATTATTACGGGAACAGTTATTTATTTTTCCTTTTAAGTTAGCCAATAATTGGTATCATCCTCATTTATAACTGATGTAGACAGTGATTGTGTGCTTTCTGGTGATGTTAAGTTGCTCATACACCACTCAATGTTCAAACATTTTATTGAATCAGAGGAGAATTGACTATTTTTTCCATTCTGCTTGATTGATGGAATTTGACTGATGTATTGTCAAATCAACTCAATCGGGCAGGATAGAAAATATTGGTGAACTGCAATGGAATCGGCTAATGTTCACAAGATTTAGATGGACACAGATTGGATTGTTGGTGTTGGAGCATGGGGGCACAACATGGTTCAGCTCGATTAGGGAAACAGAATCCTATCAAATCTTGCTTGTAGTGTGTGAGGCCCTAGTAGATCGACTTTCCATCAACCACACTGTAGTTGATTACTTGATGGAAACTCAAGTAATGTATGGGTACCTCTAACCACTTCACCACTGAGGGGTTTTACCCCTTGAACACCAGAGCAATTTTCACCTTTCAGCGCTCCTTCCATTCATTCGTCTATAACTTTATTATTATCGCAATGAAATGAACTATATCTTGTCTTTTTTTGCCACCAATTAGGCTTTCTTTAGGTGGGACATTATGCCAAGAATTTTTATTCTAAATGTGTTTTAATGGGAAAATAAGAAAAAATGTGGGAAAAAAAATATTTTAGTTTTTGGCCATTATAGTTTTTAAATAATGCATGCTACTGTAATTAAAACCCATTGCCCATGATTTGTCCCGGTTATAAAACCGTTTAAATTTCGTCCCTATCACAATGTTTGGAGCCAATATTTTATTTGGAAATAAAGGTTTTTTTTTTTTCAGTTTTGCATCCATCCCTAATTGCAAGCCTGTAGTTTATAAAGTAACAGTGTTATACCCTCTTGACATAAATATTTAAAAAGTTCAGTCCCTAAGGTAACTATTTATGATTTGTTTTTTTTTATTGTATTTTTTTTTTTATTACAAAAAAAAAAAAAAAAAAAAAAATTGTAGTGTGGGAGGTAATGAGTTAATTTATTGTGTAAAACTAATGTATTTGTATATTTAAAATGCTTTAGGGTGCACTTTTACTATTTACAGTGAGTTTGTGTTCATGCGACCTGTAAGCGCCCGGAAGGACGCTTACAGGAAGCACAACGAGGCTGGGAAAATCACAATGATTGCGCTTTTTCTCATAGAAGCAGCAGATCATTGCGGAGGCTTAGATCAACGAACAGGAATGGATTTTCCTGTTCATTGATCTCCGGGCGGGCGGCGGCGTGCACAAGCAGCGGGAGCACAAGCGGCGGGAGCGCGGACGATGGCGGTAGCGCTGGAGGTACGGATTTCTCCGTCCCTTGGTTTTTTAAGGGTAGAAAAAGGGACGGAGAAATTCATACCACAGGGGGGTTAAGTGGTTGAAGTGAACACGAGGTGAGAGTGATATGGAGGCTGCCATATTTATTTCCTTTTAAAGGGTACCAGAGCCCAATGTTCTATTATTAAAAAATGCTGTGTAGGTGGGAGGGTGTCATACTTTACTTACCGCTGCGTGGCTCCGTGCCCATTTCAAACCCCCATTGCAGCTCCAGACCAGAGCATCCAGTATGGAAATACTTCTGCCCTGTGAACGCGCTACTCCATCTTCCCTACTGCAGAGGGCTGTGGAACGCGCACGCGCAGATGCCTGCAGGACGGGAGCGAGTGGGCGTGACTAGGAAAGATGGAGTAGCACGTTCACAGGGCAGAAGGAAATACTGTGAATGCACGGCACAGTATTTCCATACTGGACTCTCTGGTCGGGAGCCGCAATGGGAGGTTGAAACGGGGGAACGGAGCCACAAAGCTTGAAACTGAGGTAGCGGCAAGTGAACTATGACACCTCCCACCTGCATAACACTTTTTTTTTATCATAGAATGTTGGGCTCTGGCATCCTTTTAAGCAATACCAGTTGCCTGGCTGTCCTGCTGATCCTCTGCCTATAATACTTTTAGCCATGGACCCTGAATAAGCATACAGCAGATCCGGTGTTTCTGACATAATTGTCAGATCTGACAAGATTAGCTGCATGCTCGTTGCTGGGGTGATTCAGACACTACTGCAGCCAAATAGCTCAGCAGGGCTGCCAGGCAACTGGCATTGATTAACATGGAACAAATATGGCAGCCTCCATATCGCTCACACCTCAGGTTCACTTTAAGACCTGACCATAAAATGCATGATTCTTTTTTAGAAAG
Organism: Hyperolius riggenbachi; assembly: GCF_040937935.1. Taxonomy (NCBI): domain Eukaryota; kingdom Metazoa; phylum Chordata; class Amphibia; order Anura; family Hyperoliidae; genus Hyperolius; species Hyperolius riggenbachi. Next base: position 208,030,526 of record NC_090657.1, on the reverse strand, counting down.
ATCGCAATATACCGGTAAGCTCAACCTCAAAAATAAGCCCAGTTTGCAATGTCACTGTGGTCACGGGAATACGTAGTATACATTGCACACATAGTGAATAATTATTTGATTAGAGATGAGCAAAGTCATGGCTGCCAGTTTTGTGAGCTTTTCGTAGAACTTCCATCGGTTGTTAAGAATCTCATGAACCGGTTTATCTAAACTGGGGAATTCAATCAGACACAACATAAAAGTGAAACTATAAATCGTGTCTTTTGATCAATATTAAGGGCTAAAATAGATTGAAACATTTTGCTTTGAGTTACACTTGTTCACAGCTAAAAGGATTTTCCTTGCTTTAATGCGGCTACATGGGAAAACATGTAGATCATTGTATCGGTACACGGGCAAGGCAGGGAGCTCACGGCTGTTGGGATTTTAGGTTTTTCAGGCATTTTCTTCCTTTTTACAATTGTGTTCCACACGTGGTTTTCTTTTCTTCTTTTTTTTATGTATTTATAACATTTTATTGAATTTTAACAACTTACAGCTTTATAGAAAAGACATTGTTTGCTAAATTGTACATAAGACCTAAAATGGCAATAACCTTAATTAAAACAATTAACATGTCAATAACATATACTCTATTATAATACATCTGGCACGTCTGGTTAAGTAATGTAAACTTTGAAGTATGATCTTATCTATAGTCTTTATTAAAGATAGAACTCTTGGCAATCCCCCTACTCAAACCTTCCCCGACCCTCTATCAAATAGAGGTGGAAGGCTGATAAGGGGTGTTGATTAGGTCTTCGCAGATTTGAAGACCCTGTCTGGTATCCGCTTTAATATGGCGTTCCATCCTGTATCTTGATATCTTCAAATTAGATTAGTGTGAGGATGTTCATGGGTTCATTAACCACTGTATGGTCTCTACTAGTAGGATTGGAGAGATGTATCATAACATTGGGTTCTTGTATTTAAACCAATAACATGAAACTTTAACCCAAACTATAACTAAACTAAAACTAAGTCTAACTACTTAAAGGTAGCTGCTTGGGGTTGTATTTAGTAGTGCCAGAATATTGTAATTTGGCTGGTGGTATTGTTACTTTTCACTTAGGGAATGGGCCCTGATAAAGGTCATTGGATTTACCCTTAGGGTGCATACACAGATCAGACCATAGTCTTTGGAAAATGAAAGATCACAGACCAATTTTACCCTCTTCCATGTAGTATGAGCGCCATACCTACAGTCTATTCTATTGAGCTGAACTCCCCATCAGATAGAAATCTTTGCAAGATGCTGTACACATTCAAAAGATCAGTATCTGCAAAAGATCTGTTCCTGCAAAAGATCCGTTCCTCCAAAATGCATTCACAGTCTGTATCTGCAGATCCTCATACACACCTTGTTTACCAGACATTTATCTGCAGATCAGACAATCTGCAGATCTGAAGATCCATCCTGGTGGATCTGAGCTGCAGATGAATGTCTGTTAAACAAAGTATGTATGAGGATCTGCAGATATCCTAGACTATGAATGCATTTTGGAGGAACGGATCTTTTGCAGATACTGATCTTTTGAATGTGTACAGCATTTTTGTGTGCAGCATCTTGCAAAGATTTCTATCTGATGGGGAGTTAAGCTCAATAGAATAAACTGTGAAGTTATGACTTTCATACTACTTGGAAGGGGGTAAAATTGGTTTGTGATCTCTCATTTTCCAAAGACTGTGGTCTGATGTGTGTATGCACCCTTAGTTTCTAGTTCTTATAATAGATTCTAATTTCAGATTGGAATTGACCAAGGCTTGGAAGTGCGGCCATGATGTGGGTTCTGTGGAGTTCCAGTTTAGTTATAAGGTAGATTACCGCTAAAAGGTGATGGCATATTATAGGTTGAATGTGTTTGTGAATGTTTTCAAGACCAACTATAAAGAGGGCAAGTTCTGGCTTTTGTGAGAAAGCACTTGAGATATGTTTTTAAGAAGCTCTCTAAAGGGTCCCATATTGATCTTACTAAATGGCAGTCCCAAAACCTATGTTTTAGTGTCCCAAATAATTGTTACATTTCCAGCATGTTGGAGATTGGTTAGGAGTGAATAATGCTATTTTTCTAGGGGTTAGGTACCATCGTGTGAGTAGTTTTTGAAATTGTTCCCAGTGAGAAACACTGTGCGAATATTTTTTTTAATCAATTTGCTTTCTGTCAAAATCTGATTTGGTGATATGTTAACCTTTTAGATCGTAAGATCAAACATTGGTGTATTTAGTGAGCAATGTGCCAAACGTGGTTTTCAGTGGATTCTTTTTATTACAGCATAATCTTGTTGTTATAATAAACTCTGGTATAGTAAACTACATCTCCAGGTCCCGGCCAATCTCCATTATAAGCCTATAGGAGCAACGCCTGGTATAGTAAACTTTGATATAATAAAACTTCTGTTACAGTAAACATGTTTTTGGCCCCTACATGACGCTGTCTCTGGATATAGTAAACAGTGGGCGGTGCATGCATCATGTGTCAGTGTGAGACCCATGGTCTGCTGCTCTCTTCAGGCTGGTGCTTCAAGGCATGTGTTGCAAGTCCCACCCACAAAGGTATCGGAGTCACTCACAGGAAGTGGGTGGCTGCCTCTATTCATTAACGGCTGCAATTTTTAAGAAGCCATTGATACTGTACCAGTGATTTGTCCAGCCTGGCTATTTAGCCTTAAAAAGCTGGGCACATTCTGTAACTTCTGTTCTGTTGGTGCCAGCAGGCCCCAAATTGTTGGGTGGGGCCCTCGGGGCACTCGGAGAGTGCACAGCAAATTTTGTGTAGCTGACTATGACTTGCGGTTTGCCAGATATGGCCTTTTCTCCCAGGCTATTTTGCACCGCATGTTGAACAATCTCCTGCTCCCAACATTGTAGGAACAGTTTCGGGAGGGCCCCTTCCTATTCCGATAGGTCTATGCACCAGTGCCTATAGCATGGTCCATAAAGACATGGGTGACTGGCCTGCATGGAGCCCTGATCTTACCCTCGCAGAGAGCACCTTTGGGATGAAGTAGGGACTGTGAGCCTTGCCTTCTTATCCAACATCAATGCCTGTGCATTAAATGATTGTTGTTATATAATTAAAATATAATAAACCTTTGAATTAAGAACCGGGTGGCATTTAACTTCACTTGTGTAAAAAGGCAGTCAACGGCTCAACACATTTGGTGATCATTGGGTGTTTTTCCTTTGTGGCCAAATCTCTATAATTACTAGAGACAGCTGCAAATGAAACTTGCAGTAAGTTAGCTTTTTTTTTTTTTTTTTCAGGTACCATCGCTGTCCTCAACCCATTAAAAGTTCCAAGAGTCATTGCAGCTGATTGTTATGTTGCACGGCCAAGTAGCATCTGCTTTTTTTATTTATACAGGTTTGCTTGCACTACCTGTATACCCATATAAACTGTTTAGTAGTAGTTGGAAATGTTCTTGTTATAATCATACACACTTACCATGTTTACTGCACTTTTACTTATGTTCTGCCTGTCTGCAAACCTCCACAAGCTGCATTGCTACATACATCCTCCCAATGTACCACACTCCATATTCATTTCACCTGCTCTGCTTTCCTCACCTTGCTCAGCTTCTTATGAACTGTTAGCTCTCCTGAAATCTCTCGCTCCCACCAGCAGCTCAAAAATCTCCCAAACATTTAAATCTCATTCACATTTGCTTACTCTCTCCCTCCTGCTCTTACTTGCAGCTGGTGATATATCGCCTAACCCCAGGCCACAGCCTGCTGCCAGATGAGCATCCCCTGCACACTTGCTTTACACACTTCGCAGCCCTCTGTCCACAAATAACCTCAACATCCATCTTTGCCTCAACCTTATTTCCATCCATCCCACCCACAAACACATGCTCCCCCTACCCTGCGGTCTCTGGAATGCCAGATCTGTCCGCAATAAACTTACAGCGGTCCACGACATCTTCCTCTCCAAAAACCCTCACCATCCTCACACTCACTTAGACATGGCTTACCCCCTTTGACTCTGTCGCAGAGGCTGCTCTTTTCTATGGGGAGCTTCACCTCAGTCACACCTCCAGATCAGACAACAGGACTGGGGGAGGAGTTTCTGCTCCTCTCCCTACCCTGCACCTTCCGTGTCCTCACCCCACCTCCCTCCCTACAATTCACATCATTCAAGACAGACACTATCTGCCTCTACCACTCCCTGCCAGACATTGTTGTAGTCTTATACCGCCCTCCATCAAGCTCCACAGCACAATTTCTCACCAACTTTTCCTCCTGGCTCCCACACACCATCTCCTACGACCTCCCCACCATCATCCTTGGGGATTTAAATATTCCCGTCGATGAACCTAACAACTTTGTCGTGACTCAGATATTCATCGTAGCCAACTCCCCTAGCCTAGTTCAACGCACCAACACCCCCACCCACTCTGCAGGTCACACTCTCAACCTTATATTCGCTAAATCCACCAACATTACAGACCTTGACATTGCACCCTTCCAACCCTCAGACCATCATCTTCTCACCTTCAACCTCATCACAGAAAGCACCTCCAACCTGTGTGTCCACCCACCTGGTCGATGGCACCTACATAAGATCAACCCAGTGTCCTTGCTGCAACCCTCCATGCCCTCTTTCACTCTCCCCACCCTAACCTGTCCCAAATCTAGCTGCAGCTCAGTATTGTCAAACCCTCTCCTTAGCCCTAGAGGAAGATGCCCCCCCCCCAATATTCCACCACAACTGCCCCCCCTAACCCCCAGCCCTGGCGCAATACCCATACTCACAACCTCCGGAGGGTAACACGTGCCACTGAATGGAAATGGAGGAAAACTCAACTTAACCAGGGTTTCCTACAGTACCAGGCTAACCTGCTGCAGTTCCACACTGCCCTTGCTGATGCGAAGCAGGAATACTTCACCAAGCTCATTGGAGCACAAGCTTCCAACCCCCACCATCTTTTTGTCACTTTCAACTCCCTGCTTAGACCCCCCTCCAACCTCCATTTCATCCCTCTCTGCCACAGATTTAACAACCCACTTCACCAATAAAATTGTCTCCATCCATCAGGAAATATCTAATCTTCAATCTTCACCTCCCATCCCCTCCCATCCAGCTCCTCCTCCACCCTATCCTCCCCTCACCTCCTTCACTCCTACTACCATTGAGGAAGTCAACCACCTACTGCAGACTTCCCATACCACTACCTCCCCCTTGACCCTATGTCTGCTGGTTTACTCCATCCTCACCTCATGGATTTGGCCCCAGTCCTCACTACCCTGTTTAACCTCTTTCTTTCCACAGGCACCTTCCAAGCAGGCCACTGTACTACCCCTGCTCAAGAAGCCCTCCCTCGACCCCCTCACTACCCTCCAACTCCCGCCCTATCTCCCTCCTTCCCTTTGCCTCCAAACTCCTTGAGTGTCTGGTTCCCAAATGCCTGACCCAGTACCTCAATGCCAACTCCCTTCTAGACCCACTGCAATCTGTATTTCGGCCTGCCCACTCAACCAAAACAGCTCTCCCCAAAGTGGTCAAAGACCTTGCCTTAGCTAAAGCTGAAGGTAAATATTCCACTCTCCTCCTCCTTGACCTTTCAGCAGGTTTTGACACAGTAGACCATTCATCTACTTTTCCAGTCCCTCCAGTCCATGGGCATTAATGACCTCGCCCTGGCCTAAATCTCATCCTGCCTCTCCAACTGCTCCTTCATGACCTCCTTCAATGAGTCCTCATCCACCCCTAACAACCTCTAGGTGGGAGTCCCCCAAGGCTCGGTCCTTGGGCCCCCTACTGTGCTTCCTATACACATCCTCAGTTGGCAAGGTTATCTCCTCCCATGGGTTTTAACTATCATCTGTATGCAGATGACGCCCAGATCTACCTCCACACTCCTGACACATCCTCCACTACCATGGACAAGGTCTCCTCCTGCCTATCAGCCATCTCCTCCTGGATGTCTGCTAGGTTCCTGAAACTAAATCTGGACAAAACTCAATTTATCTTCCAACCCCGGCCATCGCTGAACCTCCCAGATGTGCATGTCACTGTTAACAACACTACCATTTGCCCTACCGCTCAAGCCCGCTTTCTGCATGTCACCCTAGACTCCGCACCCTCCTTCACTCCCCACATCCAAAAACTCACCAAGTCCTGCAACTTCCACCTCCGTTACATCTGCAAGGTCCACATTTTCCTGACCTCTGCCACCACAAAACTCATCCATGCACTCATAATCTCCCGCCTTGACTACTGCAATACCCTTCTGTCTAGTCTCCCTATGACCCGATTTGCCCCACTGCAGTCCATCATAAATGCGGCAGCCAGAATTATCCACTTCTCCCATCATTCCACCATGGTGGCTTCCCTCTGTGAATTCCTCCACTGGATTCCTATCCAGTCCAGAATCAGATTCAAGATACTGTGTCTGACCTTCAAATATGTCCACAAAACCTGTCCACCTACATTTCCGATCTTACTCAGAGGTACACACCTAACTGCTCGCTCCGCTTCTTTAATTAACTTTGCCTGCCCACCCCCTGCATCACCCAGTCCCATGCAGGCCTCCAGGACTTCTCAAGGGCTGCTCAAACACTATGGAACTTCCTACCTCCACCCATTCGGGCAGCCCTCTCCTTCAACCTCTTCAAGAAGGCTCTCAAAACTCACCTTTTCATTCTGACCTACCACCCCTCACTAGTGCTCTAAACCCACAGCTGAACTCTGGTCCCCTAGCTTATATCCCTACCTCCAGAGCCGGATTAACCACATAAGGACCACAGTCTTTACACCCCTTAAAGAGAACCAGAGATGAAGCACCCTCTTGTATTTTACCTTATAAATCAGTGGAAACATGACAGTAAACACCTAATCTCTCTTTGTTTCATTGTTCTCTGTTTAATCTGACTGTTATCACCTCTGATAAGAATTCCCGACTGAGCATTCAGTCTGGCTTTGCTACGGAAAGATTATAGCTGAGTCTGTCTTCTCTGGTGTCATTTTAAGCCCAAGCCTGCCCCCTTGTGGCTCTGCTATAATGACTCAGCTATAATTATTCCCTGCAAAGCCAGAATGAATGCTTATTCTGGGATTCTTATCACAGCCGATAAGACACTGTAATGATCTGCTCAGCTAGCTGCACAGGCAGACAGCTGTTTGACCATTCCTTAAGTCTGTGGGATGCAGGTCTCTGGATAAGAGACCTGTCTTTGCTTTGAAAGCTTCAGACCTGCTCTGCTGAGGAATTTGCATATTCTGATTATGCAAATTATGCAAATTGCCTAGTCGCCTCCCTTGAAGGCTTGCAGCATAAATACCATGTGATCCCACAATCCTTTGCTGGTCATCATGGTTTGTTACTGTTGAAACACTCCTGGAGTGTCAGCCTTGCTATTGTTTGCTAAAGATTATCTTAGAGTATTCCTGGGGACTGCATTAGGCATCCCTCTTGTACAGTCAGGTTGTATTATTTGTATTGCCTGTTCTGTCTTCTGTTTGTCCTTGCGATTGCACTGTCACCAGCGGTTGGCGATGGTGAATAGTTTGCTCCAGAACCTGGATCACCCTTACTCTGGCAGAAAGAGCAGTGGATCCTGCTAAGCTCTGTTTTTGTACTTGGATCACACTTGCTCTGGCGGAAAGAGCAGTGGATCCTTCCTGTCCTGACCCTGAACCTAGATCGCACTCGCTCTGGCGGAAGAGCGGTGGATCTCATCTGACCTATTCCTGTTTCTGTTAATTTGTCTGTCTGGATAGCACTCGCTCTAGTGGTAGCAGCGGTGGTTCCTTTTGAATTCTGTCTCGGAGTGTAGGCCAGAGCTGCGGTTGCTGCTGGCTGCTCCTTCTCTCTCTCTTGTCTGATACAAACGCTTGCTGTAGGCTCGGTGGGGTAACCGTTAAGCAAGCGTTCGCGTTTTCTATTTCGTGATTGTGTGGCGTTGGTTAGTTAGGGTGGCGTGCTTGTCTCTGTTGTGCTTATCGTGCCGTAAATGCATTCGCTGTTGCGAATGAGTGCGGTGTTCGCATTTAACTTGCGTTTGTTATTTTCCTTATCTTCTCATTGTTGTTTGCTGTGCCTTTGCTACTCTCATGCTCTGTCTTGCTCACTCTTGTGTCACTTCTGGCAATCGCCTCTCTCGCGATTGCCTTCCTACTTTGTTTCTGCTGTTGTGTGTTCACCGTTGCGGGTTGGCGACTAGATTGGTGCACACACATACATTCTGTCCCTGTGCTCTCTCTCTTTAAGGGCTATCTTGTCCTGCATTGCTTCCCCTCGTACAATTCCTATCTGGCATCTGTGGCTGTGCAGCGGATCTGTTCCTCTGCACTCCATGGCTCCATCTGCCGGCAGGAATTCCCCTCTACAGGTACATTGCACCTTTTGCTGGGTTCTCTCAGATTATACGCTTGTGGATGATTTCCGCAGTGTCAGCGCGCATCCTGTGTGCTGACCACGGAGAGAATTCTACAATAGTTACAGACACTTTTTAGCAGTGAGGATGAAATAGAGAGCATGGTAAGTGTTTTCTCTAATGTTCTTACTGATATATATGGTAATATACACAAAGGGTGCTTCATCTCTGGTTCCCTTTTTTTTCCATTGAACCCACTGCAGCTTTAACGGTTTATTGCTTGATTTTTTTTTTTTACCTTTAACATAAAGTAAAATTTCCATATACATTTTTGTCCAAATTTATTCTGCTACATGTCTTTGATAAAAAAAAAATAAAAAAATCCAATAAGTGTATATTTATTGGTTTGGGTAAAAGTTGTAGCGTTTACAAACTATGGTGCAAAAACTGAATTTTCCCATTTTGAAGCATCTCTGACTTTTCTGAGCACCTGTCAGCTTTCATGAGGTGCTAAAATTCCAGGATAGTATAAATACTCCCCAAATTACCCCATTTTGGAAAGAAGAAATCCTAAAGTATTCACTAAGAGGCATGGTGAGTTCATAGAAATGATTTTCTGTCGCAAATTAGCGGAAAATGACACTTTGAGACAAAAAAAGAAAAAAAAAAGTTTCCATTTCTGCTAACTTGTGACAAAAAAGATGGAATCTGCCACGGACTCACCATGCCCCTCTCTGAATACTTTGGGATGTCTACTTTCCAAAATGGGGTCATATGTGGGGTGTTTACTGTCCTGGCATTTTGGGGGGTGCTAAATTGTAAGCACCCCTGTAAAGCCTAAAGGTGCTCATAGGACTTTGGGCCTCTTAGCACACCTAGGCTGCAAAAAAGTGTCATGTGATATTGCTGTACTCAGGAGAAATAGTATAGTGTGTTTTGGGGTGTATTTTTACACATACCCATGCTAGGTGGGAGAAATATCTCTGTAAATGAGATTTATTTATTTATTTATTTATTTTACACACAATTGTCCATTTACAGAGATATTAATCCCACCCAGCATGGGTATGTGTAAAAATACACCCCAAAACACATTATACTATTTCTCCTGAGTACGGCGATATCATATGTGGGACACTTTTTTTTTGCAGCCTAGGTGCGCTAAGGGGCCCAAAGTCCTATGAGTACAATTAGGATTTCACGGGTCATTTTGAGGCATTTGGTTCCTAGACTACTCCTCACGGTTTAGGGCCCCTAAAACGCCAGGGCAGTATAGGAACCCCACAAGTGACCCCATTTTAGAAAGACACCCCAAGGCATTCCATTAGGTGTATGGTGAGTTCATCGAATTTATTTTTTGTCACAAGGTAGTGGAAAATGACACTTTGTGAAAAAAACTAAAATCAATTCCCGCTAACTTGTGACAAAAAATAAATTCTATGAACTCACCATACACCTAATGGAATGCCTTGGGGTGTCTTTCTAAAATGGGGTCACTTGTGGGGTTCCTATACTGCCCTGACATTTTAGAGGCCCAAAACCCTGAGGAGTAGTCTAGAAACCAAATGCCTCAAAATGACTGTTCAAGGGTATAAGCATCTGCAAATTTTGATGACAGGTGGTCTATGAGGGGCCACATTTTTTGGAACCGGTCATAAGCAGTGTGGCCTCTTAGATGACAGGTTGTATTGGCACTGAAGTGCAGGAAGCGCAGGTTGTTATCAAATCTTGACCTGGACATGGCAGCAGAGAACATGGGCATGTGATGTATTGGGTGCATAGACCAATAAGACCGCATTACATTCTTTTTGACTAGAGCCATGTTAAGGAGAAGGCCCCAAAAAAAAGTTACGTTTGAAAACGTGGAGTGGTTTCCACCGAAATGGCTGGGCATGGTAGCTTCTTGGATTGGCGGTTGTGTATTGTGTGGCATAACGGTTGGTCTCAGCCACAATTAAGTCGTAGAGAGTAGAGGCCAGCAATGATCATGAAAAAAAAAATTATCACTGTGGTGGGGCGGGTGAGGGTTTGGCTGGGTGATCAGAAGCCTGCAGGGGGCAGATTAGGGCCTGATCTGATGGATAGGAGTGGTAGGGGGTGACAGGAGGTGATTGATGGGTGTCTCAGGGGGTTATTAGAGGGGAGAATAGATGCAAGCAATGCACTGGGGAGGTGATGAGGGGGGCCTGAGGGCAATCTGATGGTGTGGGCAGGTGTTTGGGTGGCCGCAAGGGTCAGATTAGGGTCTGATCTGATGGGTAGCAGTGACAGGTGGTAACAGGGGGGTGATTGATGGCTGATTGATAGGTGATGGACAGGTGATCAGTGGGTGATTACAGGGAGGATCTGGGGAGGATCTGAGGGTGTGGGGGTGATCAGGAGCCCCCAGGGGGCAGTTTAGGACCAATTCTAAAAAATAGCATTGACAGATAGTGACAGGGGGTGATTAGGGGGTGATTGGGTGAAAACAGGGGTCTGAGGGGGTGATCAGGGGGTCTGAGTGGTGCTGTGGGCGATCAGGGGGCAGGGGGGGCAGAATCAGTGTGTTTGGGAGCTTTACTAGGGGGGGCTGCCTCCTGCCCTGGTGGTCTTTCAATCACAGGGGCCACCAGGGCAGGAGGCAGCCAGTATAATACAATTTGTATACATTACAGAGCGTATTATAAGCTTACTATGTGGCAGATCAGTGGTTAACAACCTGCTAGCGCTTCCGAACGCCCAGCTGGTTTATGTTGTGGGTGGGTGGAGCCTATTACTGGCGGATGCATGCGCAACCAGCGTGCGATCCTCGGCCAGCTAGTCAAACGGGAGCCAACGCCGATCGGCATATTGCGATCTTTGCGGGGTCTACTTTGCCCCCGCCCATAGGTAGTGGGCGGTCTGCTATTTTGCTTAGGGCCCCATTTGGCCTTAACCACTTGCCGATCTAGGCCTCTCCACCCTCAAGCCACCTCATGTTCCCCTCTGTTCCCCTATGCCATCTCTTGTCCCCCTGTCCCCTCTGTGCATCCCCTTGTGCCCCACTGTTTTTTCTGTGCCACTTCTTGTGCCTCTGTTTCCCCTGTGCCACCTCTTATGTCCCTCTGTTCCACTTGTGCCACTCTGTTCCCCTCATGTCCCCTCAGTACCACCTTGTAGCCCCTGTATCACACCGCCACAACACACAGACACTGCCTGTCCCACCACAACACACAGACACTGCCTGTCCCACCACAACACACAGACACTGCCTGTCCCACCACAACACACACTGCCTGTCCCACCACAACACACACAGACACTGCCTGTCCCACCACAACACACACACAGACACTGCCTGTCCCACCACAACACACACAGACACTGCCTGTCCCACCACAACACACACAGACACTGCCTGTCCCACCACAACACACACAGACACTGCCTGTCCCACCACAACACACACAGACACTGCCTGTCCCACCACAACACACACAGACCCTGCCTGTCCCACCACAACACACACAGAAGCTGCCTGTCCCACCACAACACACACAGAAGCTGCCTGTCCCACCACAACACACACAGACGCTGCCTGTCCCACCACAACACACACAGACGCTGCCTGTCCCACCACAACACACACAGACGCTGCCTGTCCCACCACAACACACACAGACGCTGCCTGTCCCACCACAACACACGCAGACGCTACCCGTCCCACCACAACACACGCAGACGCTACCCGTCCCACCACAACACACGCAGACGCTACCCGTCCCACCACAACACACGCAGGCACTGCCTGATCCACCACAACACACGCAGACACTGCCTGTCCCACCACAACACACACAGACGCTGCCTGTCCCACCACAACACACACAGACACATAGACTGCAAGTTAGGTCAAGAGAAAAGCTTTGTGAAATAATCCAATCATATTTTCAGTGCTCTGAAACTGAAAGTCACAACTTTCTCTACACCTGCCTGCTGTCCTTCTCACCATCTTTGCCTTGCAGATGTCTGATGACTGGGAGCAGTGGGAGATCTCTGCCAGCTAGCTGCCTGGGACTAGTGATACAGAGAGGAGGCAGCTCATGCAGGGAGGGATAACATGAGAGGGTGTCAGACGGCCCTTTTGAAAAGACACTGGAAATGCCTGCTCTGGAAATGCCTGCTCTCCTCTCCTGATTCTTCATGCTGAAGCTTATATTCCTGCTGGAATGGGATAAGTGGGCATAAAGTGCAGGGAAACAGCCAGAGCAGACACAGGCAATTCAATGCTGCAGGAAGCATGGGCTGCTTCCGTTAGAGCAGAACCCGGCTTCCTCCTTTTGCCTGGCAACACACAGCCACAGCTCAGCAGCGTCTGAGGGCTAAACTATTAACTGAAGGGGGGGGGGGGAGAAGAACTTTAGCAGTTAAAAAAGTAAGCAGCTCTGTTCTCCAGCGTCCTCCCTCCCCTCTGCAGCAGGACCACAGGAGCCTTGCTGTTTTAGGAGACAGCAGCTAGGATACCAGGGTCAGATTACATGCTGATGGGGCCCCTTAGACTCTGCTGATGGGGCCCCAATCAGATGATTGGAATGATTAGTGGGATAATCCGGCCCTGCTGTGCCTATCTCTCCCTCTAGATTGTAAGGCCCAGTGCACACCGAGCGGTTTTTGGAGCGATCTGCCGGCCGCATCCGCCTCTAAAAACGCTTGTCTAATGTATTGCAATGGGATGGTGCACACCGGCGGTTTGCGTTTTTTGCCAAGCCGCAAACGCGCCTCCTGCTGCACGTTTGCGGTTTTCGGAAGCGTTTCGTCAATGTAAAGTATAGGAAAACGCAAACGGCTTTAGGAAACGCTACAACAAGCGGTTTGTCCTGCATTTTCTTGAGGGAGATGTTTTTTTTCCAGGTCAAAGTGGACTTCCTGTTTGTGAGCTGTTGCAGCTGGGCGAGGCTTTACAGCAAGGAAGATGGCACAGAAGTGGTTTGATACTGAAGCCTTAATCATAAAGATATAAAATATACCTGAAATGTATGATAAAAGTTTACCTGGTTATAAAGAGGTTGGGCAAGGCAATATTTATTGGAGTCGTATAGCCAAAGATTTCCTGCAGAGCACCTGGGATAAACTTTCACCACAGGCCAAAGAAGCAAAAAGTGTCATGTATTTTTATATAGCATTTGTTATCAATGTCATTTTTTATATTCCTTGCATTACTTTAGGTATTGTAGCCCCTTCCCCCTGCACAACATTGGTTTAATGATATATATCATCATTATATCTGTGCTGATCTGTGTGTTCACTTATCATGGGCAGGTGGATGTGTGTGCCTAAATGTAGATGATGCTGGATTCAGTTAGTATATGTTAGTGAATATAAGCACAGTATTTGTAGGAATTTTTTTATGATACAGATTTAGATTTTTATTCACATAATGTACAAGTGTTTAGATTAGTAATGGGAGGCTCATAAACTTATGTCAAAAACCTGGGCGGTTTTTGCCTTTTTCATGATTGTCAACTCAGTAAAGGACCAGCCCTTAAAGCGTTGCTATCATATAAATATCATATCTAGTAGCTGTGTAAAACTTGTAGTAATCTTCTTAAAGAAATAGCATAAAAATAACTTCTAAAAAACTTCTTGTTAACATCTTAATAAAACTTAATGCTGAAAAATTAATAAAGTAAATCACCAGAATATTAAGCATATTACCCCTTCTCTGTCATCTCTTCAGCATCTAGAACCACTTGTGGGAAGGTAGCTTCTGCCTCATGTGTCTTCTCAGGAGATTGTTGGGCTTCTGCAAACTATGAGCTTACAGGCCCTACTTTTATAGGGGTTGGAGGCAATATGGCTGCCTAATCTGGAACTTCCCTGGATCCCAGACTCTGATTGGCTAAAGCTTTCGTGCGTCAATGCTTTATCATGTTTTGATTACCTAAGTCACAATATTATTGTTTATAAATTCTTAATTACCTTATCTTTTGGGAATTTACATCATTTGGAGTGCTTGACATTTTGTTTAGGTCATTTCTGACGCACATAATTAAAAATGGACGTCAACAGCCCTCTTGTCTGTTGGCTGACCCAGACATGGAGACTAAACAATGTCATTCATGACGCATTTCTGATAAAGTGTTCCCTGTTAATTATGTTGGAATGTCTTGGTACTTCCCCAGACATGAGATTGGTCAGGTTGACACTAACACAGACCTGCAAGAGCCTTCAGCAATTTAAGGCTTATTAAAACATACAGGGCTTCTAATATACTTAATTAAATATAAAGCTTATTATATAATTCTTCTTAAAACAATTAATCATATAAGAAATAATTGCATATTAAATCTTAATAATATAAAATCAATGTCTATATGTTTGTCTTTCTTATAAAATAAATATAATGTCCACCGGCAGAGGTCAGCATTTCATAACAAATAACAATCTATTAATAATGTTGATTTCATAAGACCGCCAGGTGGCATCATGGAATTGTCTTTAACTAATTGGGAAAACAACTTCTTTGCTTAATATTTATATAACTTGTTCCCAAAACATCATGTGTTATCAGCTTTCTGAAACTAGAGCACGTCAACAATTCTTCCAGAACCATAACAATCTCACGAGAAAGCCTTACTGTCTCATCTTTCACGGGTAGAATACAGCTTACATGTTTCAAAGTAATAGATTCTATTATATAGGGTTTAACAATAACTATTTCTTTCTTTAGAAGGACTGTATTGATCATTAATATTTAGATTAATAATATCTGTGTGTAATAAATATGTGCATTTATAATTACTGCAGTAATGTAAGTTTAACTTGCTTTTCTGTCTTCACACAGAAGCCTCTTTAAATGTCATGGCCACGCACTAGCATAAACAAGAATGCTCTGGCTTTTGTAAACAGTACGTCTATTATCTGCCAGCTTGCAAGTTAAAATAATCTCATAAGCTTTACAGCCTAAAATATGCTCAGATGTCACATAGCAATATTTTAAAGAAGTAACCCAACTTTACAGTTTACAATGAAATTTTGCATAGAACATTAAAACTTAACACATATGACATCTTTTCCTGCATAAATAAAACCGCTAGAATTCTGACACTTAGGTCCCAAAATATTCAGCTAGTCTGTCTCTAATTTGCAGTGCTGTATAAGATCCACGTAATGTAGCAGCAGCAACAGGTGGTAGTACAGTTGGTGGAATCTCTTCTTCCACCTGTACCCCATCTAAGGTTCGGACATAATTGTGCAGTATGCAGGTGGCTTTAATAACAGTTATAGCATATTTAGGCTGCATTTTTATGGCTGTGTGGAAAAGGCGCCACTTACTGGTCAGAATCCCAAAGGCACATTCAACCACCTGTCTTGCTTGTGTGAGGTGGTGGTTGAATCTCATTTTGCTTTCAGTCAAATGTCTTTGAGCATAGGGGCGCATGACATGGTCAGAAAGGGCAAAAGCCTCATCACCCACAAACACACATGGGTAATTTGGTTCTTGTGTGCCAGGCCAGGGTCGTACTGCAGGCATATTCAAAGTGCCAGCTTGAAGTTTAATTCCAAAGCGACTATGGCGAAATATAGCTGAGTCATGAGAACTACCATAACCACCCACATCCACATATATAAATTTGTATTCTGGATCAGCCACAGCCATTAACACAAGTGAGAAGTATTCTTTGTAATTGTAATAAACACTGCCACTGCGGGCAGGCATGACCACTCTGACATGTTTGCCATCCACTGCTCCTAGGCAGTTAGGAAACCGGTGTTTGTCCCAAAACATCTGAATGTTTGACTCCCACATAGCAGAATCAGGTGTGGGCATAAAGTCAGGCCGAAGCACATTCCAAAGTAGAGTGCAGGTGTCCAAAACCAGATAACGAATAGTACTTCTTCCCATCCTATATTGATAATGCAGTGCTGCATACGATTGTCCTGTAGCCAAGAATCTGTAAATAAAAAATATATGTTAAATTATGTTTTTTAGTTGCTGTTCTTCGTAGAAGATGGAAGTCGGTACGTGATAGTTATCGTAAAGAGTTGGAAAAACAGTTTCAGGAATCCAAAAGTGGTTCTGGCAGCTCACAACAGGTGAAATACAAATTCACATCCATCTTAGAATTCCTCAGACCACATCATGATTATCCGACGTAAGTATAGCGCATATGTGAGCCTATTGCTATACCATGATTAAACATATGCTTAGTATATCTTTTTATATTTTTTTTGGAAGAACTGAAGATAGCCTACCACCAGAGGAAGATGCAGAAGTGTCGGCACAAACAGACAGTGACCTTGATACACAAGATGTCTGTTCCCAGGACCAAGAGACAGCAACACAGGATGAGAGTGCATCTACTCCACCACAAGACACACAAAACAGGTCCCCATCTACCAGGACACGCACCAATGTGACACATAGAGGGTTCAGGGCATCTACACAAGGAAGGAGAATGGGAAGAGGTATAAGCAGGGCAGAGTATGATGAGAAGCTAATTAGTTCGATAGAAAAGGCGGTTGATCACATGGATAAAAGAGAGGAAGAAGTAGCAAAATTAAAAGATCCATGCACACAATATCTTTTAAGTTTAGTGCCTTTTCTGCAAAAAGTTCCTGAAGACAAGCAATGGGCAGCCAGGCTTGCTATCTCAAATGCCCTGGACACTTATTTACAAACTGACAGACTGCCATCAGAAGGTAGTCAACATTTCATTTCTCAACCACGCATGTCTGGCCCTCAACATCACTACCCTCAATACAAACAACAACGTTACCATACTCATCCTATGTATGACCCACCTACTTACCCTGCTATGCCTAGGCCAAACATCCGACCTGCTCGCCATGCTCATTTCCCCATGCCACCCTCTGTACGTAATGAGCCACCTCATAGCTATCATACTTCATCATTGTCACATGAAAATCCAGTGTACACTGATTTGAGCTTTCAAAACACCTCACAAAGCAGCTCTGACAGTACACCACCATCGTTCAATGCTGAGAATACAATGACCGAATTTCTATTCCAACAAGATTGCTAGTAATTTCAGCTAGAGAAAAAATAATGTTTTATGTTAAAATGTTGATTAATAATGTTTACCTCAATGTTATGAGGAGTCTTTCAGTTGGCGAAATAGCTCTTCTATAATTTGTATCTTTGCGTTTAAGACCATCCCTCAACTTCTCCAACAGTGTATCAAAACTGTGAAACGAGAACGATAGGTTGACAATGTAAATTGCAGTTGGTATGGCAATCTTGATTTCAATTTCAAAATTTATGCGATTATATTTTCATACATGTGGATGTCTGCCACTTTCAAACAAATACTTTGTTGTAAAAATTAAAGCGGCATTGTTACTTTAGAAAGGTGTGAGAAATAAACCATTGCACCATATAAGGTTGTCATTACTGTGTCTAACATGTTGAATACTGCATGATCAATTGACATCAAACACCTCCTTTCAGCATGCTAATATAAGTGAAAAACAACTTCTAGGGAGGTGTATGTTGCTGGTTGAAATATACCTGTTACTCAACTGTCCTCAACATTTTCTTGACTGCAGTAGTGTCTGATTAACACAACTCTAACAATAATAGACTGTGCCTTGACTATGACCACCTGAATGGCAAGCTTCTTCAGGGGCTGAAGCGACAATGATCCCAAATACTCAATTAGCAGGAATATCAGGCACCTGGTTTAATGTAAACACCACAAGAAATGTAGAGATCTATGTTTGGGCAGCATTTTGTAACATGATGTGATGCAAAACGGAGTTTGCTATGAAGCATACGACACATTTCAAGGTATATATTATACATATATTCTTAACACAGATTGTTATATATGTACATAACATGATGAACATTTACCTGGCAATAGACATCCGGGTGTAGCCAAAAAATTTCTCAGGATGACGCCTCAAATCACTGTAGAGAATCCAAAACTGCCCCTTCCTATGCCGCACCTGCAGCATAGGATGGACCCAGAATCTCCGGGCCCTTGGTCTGCCCCTCATATATGCTGCTACAGCAAATAACAAAATCAGATCAGGATACATTCTCAGCAAACCAACCACTCTACTCTCCAAAAACCTCTCTAGATACTCCTCAACAAACCCACAAGACTGTGAAGGGAAACACCCTTTTTATATTGTTCAATTGACCTTAATTACTGCTTGATTACTTAACTCA
The DNA here is from genome assembly GCF_040937935.1 of Hyperolius riggenbachi. Taxonomy (NCBI): domain Eukaryota; kingdom Metazoa; phylum Chordata; class Amphibia; order Anura; family Hyperoliidae; genus Hyperolius; species Hyperolius riggenbachi. The sequence goes on along the minus strand of NC_090657.1, from coordinate 208,012,020 downwards.
GAACACATACATCATCAATATAACACTTTTTACCCTTTGTTTAAGCTATTTCAACAACTTTAAAGTACAAAACGCAAAACGTAAACGCTAACAAAAACGCAACACTTATTTTACAAAACGCTAGCGTTTTCTCTCTAAACGCGAGAAAAAAGCTACAAAAACCGCTAGCGTTTTGCCGATCTGCTAGCGGTTTTGGTGTGCACTGGGCCTTAGACTTTCAGGCAGAGTCCTCCTCCTTTTGTGTCCTACCTGATCATGCTCCTCCATTACTGTGCACCCATGATATGCATGTGAGTGAACTTAGCTTGCCTAATCCCCATTCTCCCATCCAGTGATTGACTAAGCATTACCTTGTACTCATATGGCTTGATTTACTAAACCGTGATAATTTGCGAAAATTCACGATTGCACCTAATAATTTGCAATTGCGTACAAACGCGAAAATTCACGCAAAAATGGCCTTGATATGACTTATCACGATTTAGTGAATCAAGTCCATAGTGTGTTGTGTGACCTTGTTTTTCTTATATTCCTGTGTTGTCGTATTGCTGTATGTCACCCCTAAATATTGTCTGTAACCGAAACTAATGTCCAGCACTGCATAGTATGTTGGCGCTTTATAAATACAATAAATACATATTTGCAGGCTAGGATAACTGTTTAACCAATTGTGGCCACTAGATGCCAATATTGCACCCCCCCCCTCCTTCCCAAGTTAGCTGCATTACCACCTTTGGCCACCAGGGGGTGAATTGAGTGTCTTCCGAATTAGAGAATATATCGGAGGATACTAAGTCCTTCATGGCCAGAGGTGGCACTGTAGAGCATGTTTACTGGTGCAGGCTCCCCCTTTTGGGAGGCCATATCTCTAGAGTCCTTAGCCCCAGAGACCCTAAATTTCAGGTGTGTGTAGCAGAGGATCGCGGCTACACATGGGCATAATCGGGTCATGCTAGCCCTCCAAGAACCAGAGATACTGCACCCCAAAAAAGAAGCTTGGTTTGGGAGCGTTTTCTGCTAGGAACATGCCAGGCTGTTGACATTTCATATGTATGTAGAAGGCATATTGACTTTCTTACACTCCAAATGTGGGGTCACTGGCACCCCCAGAGCCAGAGATATGCCCCCACATTTTATTGAATTTTTTGTCTGTGTGCCCCCTCTTTGGTTGGCCATATCTCAGTGGCCTTTTCCTCGAGTGACCCCAAATTCCAGGTGTGGTTATTAAAGTTTAGGGGCTACACGTGGGTACAGGTGTGGTCACCCCAACTTCCCCTAGAATTGGAGTTACCAGACCCCAAAAATTAAAAGAAAATTGTTCAAGTTTGAAATTGTCCAAGTTTGGGCATTCACTGCTTTTGAACTTCCCGGCTCAGAGCTTAGCTTTTAATGCCAGTGTCTAGCTCAAAGCATATTCTACATGCACTGCAAATTTGGGGTATCTGACTCCCCCAGAACCAGAGATATTGGGTTGCAAACAAGGCCAGAAACCATATACTTTTTTAAAAAAAATAACCCAAAACAGTTTTTGGGCTCTAGATCAGGTATACTTGGCACCAGGGGCATGTGTCTTCACCAGGTAGAGGAACACCTGCATGCCAAGCTTGGGGCCCCTGGCCCCCAAAGTTCGGCATTGGGCATCAATGTCCATTTTTGGGTAGCCAGGGCACTTTAAGCAACTTCCGTTCTGTCAGTGCCAGTGGGCCTAAAATTGCTGTATAGGGCCCTCGGGGCACCCAGAGAGTGCACAGCAAATTTGGTGTTTCTGAGACTTGCAGTTCACCAGATATAGCCTTTTCCCCCAGTTATTTAGACACACTCCTGCTCCCTAACTTGTGGGAACAGTATAGGGAGGGCCCCTTCCTATCCCGATGAGACTATATACTAGTGCCTATAGCAGTGATGGCAAACCTATGGCACACATGCCCGAGGCGGCATGCAGAGCCCTCTTTGAGGGCACACGTGCTGTGCCTGCCACCACCACTGATCTCTGTGCTTCCGGTGCTGTCCCTACCACCGCTGCCTGTGCCCCACTCTTTCACTTATAGTAATAGACCTCATAATTCTGGGCAACAGCCAAGCCAGAGAGGTACACGCTACCTGCGTCTAGTGTACTGCAAATGCGGAAGTGACGTCAGCATTCTGAGTACGCTGGGCACGGGCAGCGTTTGTGCTTTCTTTGGCCAAGACCATACAGCAGTTTAAGAAGAAAGGTTCCACTTATAAAGGCCCTGCCATGGTAGACGTAAGTAGTTGAGTACATGTCCTCAATGTCAAATCCACAGGTTGTATTTTACAAATAAACATATGAGTGCTGGCAGCATTGCTGCAGAGGTTGAAGGGTTGGATGGTCAGCTTGTCAGTGCTTAGACGATATGCCGCTCACTGTATTAAACTGGTCTAAAATGTTGTGGTACTATTGGTTGCTAAGCCCTATCCGTGTCTTGGTTAGTGGATGGTCGTAGTCAGCCAACTTCGCTGCGCTGGAACTATGCGTAGTTTTCCACGATTACGCTTCGCAAACTACGGCTACGAAATCAGAAACTTCGCTACATTTGCATTTCGTAGACCACGCGTTAAAATACGGAAGCTTTGCGTAGTTGATGCGGACGCTTATGCCCTTATGCGGAAAAATTTCCGCAATAATCCGCTAAATATGCGCTTGGGTGAACTAATATATGCATACATTCCACCTTCCAATGCGGAATTGTATATGTATAAAAGGGCAATAATTCTGCGCATGCGCAATGATCCGTATAGGCGCAGTTACCGCACACGTAGTTATTTCGCAATACATATGTCAACTACGCATAGCAGTCGAAGCTTCGCATAGTGGGACTACAACTACGCGGAAATACGTACGCGATGCTTAGTTGCGGACTACGATGCGTAGATTTGCGCTGGCGTAGTTTACCAGCAATCCTGGTTAGTACGTTGTGTGGTACTATTGATTGCTAAGCCCTTTCCCGGTCTTGGTTAATACGTTGTGTGGTACTATGGTTACTGAGCCATGTCCATGTCTTGGTTAGTACGTTGCGTGGTACTATTGGTTGCTGAGCCCTGTCCATGTCTTGGTTAGTATGTTGTGTGGTACTATTGGTTGCTGAGCCCTGTCCATGTCTTGGTAAGTACGTTGTGTGGTACTATTGGTTGCTGAGCCCTGTCCATGTCTTGGTTAGTATGTTGTGTGGTACTATTGGTTGCTGAGCCCTGTCCATGTCTTGGTTAGTACGTTGTGTGGTACTATTGGTTGCTGAGCCCTGTCCATGTCTTGGTTAGTACGTTGCGTGGTACTATAGGTTGCTGAGCTCTGTCCATGTCTTGGTTAGTATGTTGCGTGGTACTATTGGTTGCTGAGCCCTGTCCATGTCTTGGTTAGTACGTTGCGTGGTACTATTGGTTGCTGAGCCCTGTCCATGTCTTGGTTAGTACGTTATGTGGTACTATTGGTTGCTGAGCCCTGTCCATGTCTTGGTTAGTACGTTACGTGGTACTATTGGTTGCTGAGCCCTGTCCATGTCTTGGTTTGTACGTTGTGTGGTACTATTGGTTGCTGAGCCCTGTCCATGTCTTGGTTAGTACGTTATGTGGTACTATTGGTTGCTGAGCCCTGTCCATGTCTTGGTTTGTACGTTGTGTGGTACTATTGATTGCTGAGCCCTTTCCATGTCTTGGTTAGTACGTTGTGTGGTACTATTGGTTGCTGAGCCCTGTCCATGTCTTGGTTAGTACATTGTGTGGTACTATTGGTTGCTGAGCCCTGTCCATGTCTTGGTTAGAACATTGTGTGGAACTATTGGTTCCTGAGCCCTGTCCATGTCTTGGTTTGTATGCTGCATGGTACTACTGGTTGCTGAGCCCTGTCCATGTCTTGGTTAGTACGTTGTGTGGTACTATTGCTTGCTGAGCCCTGTCCATGTCTTGGTTAGTACTTTGTGTGGTACTATTGGTTGCTGAGCCCTGTCCATGTCTTGGTTAGTACTTTGTGTGGTACTATTGGTTGCTGAGCCCTGTCCATGTCTTGGTTAGTACGTTACGTGGTACTATTGGTTGCTGAGCCCTGACCATGTCTTGGTTAGTACATTGCGTGGTACTATTGGTTGCTGAGCCCTGTCAATGTCTTGGTTAGTACGTTGTGTGGTACTATTGGTAGCTGAGCCCTGTCCATGTCTTGGTTAGTACGTTACGTGGTACTATTGGTTGCTGAGCCCTGTCCATGTCTTGGTTAGTACGTTGCATGGTACTATTGGATGGAAAGAAAATGGAGTACTTACTTTGGGGAGCTGGAAGCCTCTGGATTCTTATGATGCTTGCCCCTCAGTCCTTTTCTGCCTCCTGGATCTAGCACAGAATGCCCCTGAACTCCAAGCACAGCAATATTTACCTTTTGGCTTCCAGTGCAGGGGCAGTAGAAGCTTTCTGATCGGGCTCCAGCAGAAATAACCAAGCCCCATCAGGTCTGCTCTACTGCTCAGTGCTCTGGCAGTAAACTGACCTCCCAGGGTGCTCTGGCAAAATGTATTATAAAAACATACTTGCCTAAGAAGTGGGAAGCCTCTGGATCCTAATGAAGCTTTCATCACTGTCCTATAGTCCCCTGTTGCCGTATGCAGACTCTTCAGCTGATTAGGTCCACACTCCTCTTCTTGCATGTGGCCTGTCCTGTGCCATAGCAAGAGTGGCTTATGGCACAGGCGCGCAGTGTGGCCACACTTTTGCTTGAAAAGGGGTGTGGTCCCCATCAGATTACAGACAAGCTCTTATTAGAAATCTTTGGAGGGTCTGCCCTCAGTGATGGGGGACCAGAGGACAGTGAGGGAATTGTGCATCCCAGGGTGCTCGGACAAACCAGTGTCAGATATTTCATGTCTGATCAGCTTATTATCGCAGGTCAAAACATTTCCCATACTCCTCTAACAATGGCTAGAGTACCTATTGATATGCTATTTCATGTCTGATCAGCTCAATGTTGCTAGACAAAACATTAGCCACACTCAGCATATCAATGTATTTTCAACAGTGTCAAATATTTCAGCACTGACAAGCTGATATTTGCAGGTCAAAACATTTCCCACACTCAGCATTTCAATATGTCCTCTAACAAGCATCAGCTATTTCATGTTTGATCAGCTTATTGTTGCAGGTCAAACCATTTCCCACACTCAGCATATTAATGTCTTTTCACCAGCGTCAAATATTTCAGCACTGACAAGCTGATATTTGCAGATCAAAACATTTCTCACACTCAGCATTTTAATACATCCTCTCATGAGTGTCAGATATTTCAGCTATAAGCTAAGTTCCTGGTCAACACATTTCCCAATCAGTATATCAATATGCATCTTACCAGTGTCAGATATTTCATGTCTGATCAGCTGATCGCAGGTCATCTTCTCACCAGTGTCAGCCATTTCAGCTCTTACAAGCTATTTGCAGGTCAAAACATTTCCCACACTCAGCATTTCAATATGTCCTCTAACAAGCGTCAGATATTTCATGTCTGTTCAGCTTATTATTGCTGGTCAAAACATTTCCCACTCTCGGCATATCAATGGATTTTCAACAGTGTCAGATAGCAATAATCAGCTGATCAGACATGAACTATCCGACACTGTTGAAAATACATAGATATGCCGAGAGTGGGAAATGTTTTGCCCTGCAATAATAAGCTGAACAGACATGATATATCTGACGCTTGATAGAGGACATATTGAAATGCTGTGTGGGAAATGTTTTGACCTGCAAACAGCTTGTAAGAGCTGAAATGGCTGACGCTGGTGAGAAGATGACCTGCAATTATCAGCTGATCAGACGTGAAATATCTGACACTGGAAAGAAGCATATTGATATGCTGAGTGTGGGAAATGTTTTGACTTGCAATAATAAGCTGATCAACCGTGAAATATCTGACACTGCTGAGAAGATATATGGATATGCTGAGTGTGGGAAATGTTTTAAACAGCAATAATCAGCTGATCAGACATGAACTGTTTAAAACATTTCCCATTCTCAGCATATCAATATGTCCCCTCACCAGTGTCATATATTTCAGCTCTGACAAGCTGATTACTGCTGGTCAAAACCTTTCCCACACTCAGCAGACCAATATGTTCTCTCACCGTTGTCAGCTATTTCAGCTCTGACAAGCTGTTTGCTGGTAAAACATTTCCCAAACTCAGCATGTCAATATGTCCTCTAACAAGCATCAGATATATCATGTCTGTTCAGCTTATTATTGCTGGTCAAAACATTTCCCACACTCAGCATACCAATATGCTTCTTTCCAGTGTCAGATATTTCACGTCTGATCAGCTGATTATTGCAGGTCATCTTCTCACCAGTGTCAGCTATTTCAGCTCTTACAAGCTGTTTGCAGGTCAAAACATTTCCCACACTCAGCATTTCAATATGTCCTCCAACGAGCATCCAATATATCATGTCTGTCCATCTTTTTATTGCAGGTCAAAACATTTCCCACTCTCGGCATATCAATGTATTTTCAACAGTGTCAGATAGTTCATGTCTGATCAGCTGAATATTGCAGGTCAAAACATTTCCCACTCAATACAACTCAATGCATATCAATACATCCTCTCATGAGTGTCAGATATTTCAGCTCTTACAAGCCAAGTTCCTGGTCAAAACATTTCCCAATCAGCATATTAATATGCTTCTTACCAGTGTCAGATATTTCATGTCTGATCAGCTGATTATTGCAGGTCATCTTCTTACCAGTGTCAGCTATTTCAGCTCTTACTAGCTGAATATTGGCTGTCAAAACATTCCCCACACTTGGCATATCAATGGGCTCTATTTGCAAAGGGCAGTTTGGTAAAATAATTTTGGTATTTTACACTGTTTTTTTCCAAATTCACTAAAGATTTTCCGCATGAGGCAACAATGGCAAGAAGACATATTGATATGCTATTTTATGTCTAATCAGCTTACTATTGGAGGTTAAACTATTCCCACACTCAGCAATATGTCCTCTCACCAGTGTCCTATAAATCATGGCTGATCAGCTTATTATTGCAGGTCAGAACATTTCCCACACTCAGCATACCCACATGGGAAATATCTGACACTGGTGAGAAAACGTGGATATGCTGAGTGTGGGAAATGTTCTGACCTGCAATAATAAGCTGATCAGACAAGACATAGCATATCAATATGCCCCCTCAGTGTCAGATGAGTGTGGGATATATTTCAACCAGCAAATGGGAAATATCTGACACTGGTGAGAAAACATGTTGATATGCTGAGTGTGGGAAATGTTCTGACCTGCAATAATAAGCTGATCAGCCATGAATTATAGGACACTGGTCAGAGGAGATATTGATATGCTGAGTGTGGGAATGGTTTAACCTCCAATAGTAAGCTGATTAGACATAAAATAGCATATCAAGATGTCTTCTTGCCATTGTTAGATGAGTGTGGGAAATGTTTTGACCTGCAATAATCAGCTTGTAAGAGCTGAAATATCTGACACTCAAAGGACAAATTGGGCTCTATTCACAAATCATTACTGCATTTGGTAATGCTGAAAACAGCTTATTTTACAGATCACTTTCCCTAATTATGACTGAATTACTGACTGAAAATTAATATTACCAACTAGTGAGTTAAAATACCAACTTGTGTGATAAATGCCTCAGGAAATGTCAAGAAATTACAATTCACAAAGATTTCCGCATTCGGTATACCGGGCAAAAGTGTTTGGTATTTTTCTCCAGCTCATAGCAACCGATAACCTCATTTCCTTCATGATCTCTCTGTGTGGTAGATTTGACAGACAGCCTTTAGGGAGAACCAGGCAGCCAATAGGGAGAGCCACACGGCCCTGCTTCTCAATTTGATTACATGTGATTGGGTATCGGGTGGGTCTTTCACTGTAGCAGAGGAAGATGACATTTTAGGGGGCATTTCTGCATCCCTTAAGATGTGAAAATCTGTATTCTGCCATACTGAAGAGCTCCCCCTGGTGGCTGCAGCACATCTAAAGGGATGATGGGGAGAGAAAACCTGCAGAGAAAACCTCCGACACATACACGCAGCTCTCTGCCCCACGGCTGGTAAGTGACACTTACAGAGTAGGGCTTAGAGAATTGAAGCATGTTTGTTCAGTAAATTACCAAACTTCTGCCTCATGCGGAAAATCTTTAGTGAAGTTGGAAAAAAAACAGTGTAAAATGCCAAAATTATTTTACCGAACTTCCCTTTGCAAATAGAGCCCATTGATATGCCAAGTGTGGGGAATGTTTTGACAGCCAATAATCAGCTAGTAAGAGCTGAAATAGCTGACACTGGTAAGAAGATGACCTGCAATAATCAGCTGATCAGACATGAAATATCTGACACTGGTAAGAAGCATATTAATATGCTGATTGGGAAAAGTTTTGACCAGGAACTTGGCTTGTAAGAGCTGAAATATCTGACACTCATGAGAGGATGTATTGATATGCATTAAGTTGTATTGAGTGTGGGAAATGTTTTGACCTGCAATAATCAGCTGATCAGACATGAACTATCTGACACTGTTGAAAATACATTGATATGCCAAGAGTGGGAAATGTTTTGACGTGCAATAAAAAGATGAACAGACATGATATATTGGAGGACATATTGAAATGCTGTGTGTGAAATGTTTTGACCTGCAAACAGCTTGTAAGAGCTGAAATAGCGGACACTGGTGAGAAGATGACCTGTAATAATCAGCTGATCAGACGTGAAATATCTGACACTGGAAAGAAGCATATTGATATGCTGAGTGTGGGAAATGTTTTGACCAGCAATAATAAGCTGAACAGACATGATATATCTGATGCTTGTTAGAGGACATATTGACATGCTGAGTCTGCGAAATGTTTTACCAGCAAACAGCTTGTCAGAGCTGAAATAGCTGACAACGGTGAGAGAACATATTGGTCTGCTGAGTGTGGGAAATGTTTTAAACAGTTTATGTCTGTTCCGCTGATTATTGCTGTTTACAACATTTCCCACACTCAGCATATCCATATGTCTTCTCAACAGTGTCAGATATTTCCCATTTGCTGTTTGAAATATATCCCACACTCATCTGACACTGATGAGGGGACATATTGATATGCCATGTCTTGTCTGATCAGCTTATTATTGCAGGTCAAAAACATTTGCTACATTCAGCATATGCTGTCATCAGTTTATTTTACCCTCTGGTTTCCTTTAAGTAATACAGACCTATATATAATACAGACCATTATATAAGACCCGAAACAGACAACTGAGGGGAATAGATGGATGAGAGACAACTGGGTCATATGCAGACCAACAGCACAGTGCACCAAATAATATCTGATCAGTTTTCATTCATGTTTGGCTTTCTGTTTCTTACAGGCAGCATGTTGGAGCTCTCAGGCTACTTCTTGCCATCTCACTATCAATGTTCCCCTATGTAACATGACTTTACATCTACGTCAGCAAGGAGATGACATCATGGCCAATCAGTACTATAGAGAGAGGAGGATTGCCGCAGGAACGCCACATTACTGCAACTTGGAGTTTTAGCCCAATCACAGAACTCAGAAGCATTGGACCAATCAAAGCATGAAGAATTCTTTCAGCGGAAATCATATTACAACTGTTATTTTACATGTGACACAAGACTCTGATATTACCTAATATTTTATGAGTCATTTGATTGGCCTAAAATTTCCATGGTATTCCGATTACTGCAGTAAAGTTCCACATTCTCTGATTGGTCCAATACTCAAAAGTATTATAATTAACTAATTTTATTAACAAAATGACAAAAAAACCTTTCATCTGAAATGGGTAATCTGCATTTTTAGCAGGATTTTTTTTTCCTAGAATCGGAAATCTCCATTTCCGACCTTCTCTAAGAAACTGGCAATCAGGTCCTTTCAACCACTAAGCAGCCTTATTGAGCACTGGAATACACCCATCACAAACATGTCAGTGTTCTTTTTCTTCTGAAACTAATGGCAGACTTGACTGGAGAATAGCAGCAAGGGAAAACACGGGGGTGGGGGGTGTCATATCTACACAATGGATGTTTGTTTATTTTTTTGCGTATATTAAAAAAGAGCACTGGGGTAATTTGGGGGCCAGAGAAAGCTGCTAGTGAAATATTGGAAAAAAATTACCAATAATCCACTACTTAATTTGGTTATTAATAGATCAGTCATTTTCACCTAACCTTGTTCTCAAGCGAGCTGTCCCTCTACTGATCCCTAACCGGTCCCCCACCACAAAATGCCTAATCAACCACCCAAGCGATGCCCAACCCTAACTGCCCACTCCACCCACTGCAATTCCCGCCCACCCATAATATAAAATGTTGTGACAGCCCGAATCCCTCTTTAAAGTTCTATGATTGTAGATGTGGGGATTCATCATTCTCTTTCTAGACCCTTATCTTGGCTACAGCACCTGTTTGGAGGGTATATATATATATATATATATATATATATATATATATATATATATATATATATATATATATATATATATAATTTGCAACCATATACAGTATAGTTCCTTATAAAAGGCTTGGTTGTCTGTTACAACACCATTTACTTTTGTCACTTATGTATTTTGCTAGGAACAAAGATATCTGAAGAATTAGTGGAGATTTTGAAATCCGAGTCCTTCCATTCCCACTCTGAGGGACTTCAGTCTGAAGAGAATGGCTGGTTTACATGAAGATGACTTACTTGGATCCTTAGAGATGCAGATCACACCTCATTTCTGATGATATAATACATGAAACACTAAACATTCCTGTTGTGCGAACAAGTCCAGGGTAATTGGTATCATCCCGATTCAATACTTCTGAATTAAGAGATAAAGGGAAGACCATAAGACCAAAGTGAGTAAAGTATGTAGGGTGTAAAGCCCTCATCAATTACTATATGCAGGTGCAAAGGGTCTCATTTAATCAGAAGCTCCCCCTTTGATACCCGACTCACTGGATCTGGCAGCCAGATGGAGCCGAATGCACATCAGGGGTATAGGACACTCCTATGCCTCTCTGGCAATCTGCACAGCACTTTGTAATCCCGATCACCTCGTCATCAGTGAAGCCAATAGCCAGCTGTTACTGCTGCTCGAGCTGGGGCCCCACTGAATCCTAGCTCCACCCCTAATTAACCAAAGTGCTGCTGAAAACTGTTAATTTGTTTAGCATTTTCAGACATTTAAAGGCCGGTTCACACGGGCGCTAAAGGAAGGGGCTTTGTGCTCCTCGCTTAAAGAGAACCTGAGATGAGAAGCGTCTCACATTCCATACTTACCTGGGGCTTCCTTAAGTCCCCTTGAGGCCACTCATCCCTCACAATCTCCCCTGGTGGCTCTGGACCCTGGCAATTCAGCCCTTCATTGGGCATGCGCGCCCCAGCATGCTCCTCCGTCATGCTCCTGTCCCTCAGCCACAGGAGCGCAATGTGCTCCTTTTCCCTCTTCCTGTACATGGTAAATAAAATGGTGCTCACTGGACTTGTATTAAGCCCACACTGCATCTGGTCTGCTCTTCCTCCTGACATCTGCAAGCTTTATGCCGAGATCCTCCGACTTCTGATGCATGTCGTGTCATCATGAGCCTCCGGGGGCAGCATACAGCACAGAGGAAGAGTAGATCAGATTCAGAGTAGACTAGGTAAATATAACTGCACTTTACAAGGAAGGGGAATCTGGTCATGGTGCTGGGTGGGGGTTCTACCATGATGCTTCTGCTGGTGGCCCGGGTCACTGAAGTTCTGCCCATGTGACTTTACAACCAGTTAAAGTGAAGCTTCCTCTTGTACCTTAGAACAGTGTTCCCCAACCCTGTCCTCAAGTACCACCAGCAGTGCATGTTTTGTGGAAATATACACAGAAGTATTTAATCAGCTCTGCTGAGACACTAATTACCTCACTTGTGAATATGTGCTATTTCCTGCCAAACATGGACTGTGGGTGGGCCTTGAGGACAGGGTTGGGAAGTCCGGCCCTATAATATTTATATCTAAGGCAGTGAACACACTAGATGCGATTGTGCATGTGTCCGGACGGCAAAACGCACACAATTCCATAGGCTATTGAAGTCATTAGTCTTGCTCTGGAAAACATTCATCGTGTTTTGTGTTTTGCGATTTTCCATGCATTTTTAAATTGCACGTCTTTCTGCTTTTCCCTGCATTTGCATACAGTCTATTCTGCCAGAAACACAGAATAAGAGACCAATAGCGGCAAAACTTTAGCAGAAAACGCAAACGTAAAAGCCAATAGAGACCCAGAAATTGGTGGGGAAAATGGCCCTGCAAGTGTGTTCCCTGCCTAAGCAGTGGAGATGACTATTGTAGTCTATGTTATGAGTACTCGCAATGCACAGAAACCTACAGACTGTGACAGGGAGGGGAGCCAAAATCAGAATGGGAACTCTGGCCATACACAGTACTATCCAACTGTACCACAAAATGGCCATACACAGTACTATCCAACTGTACCACAAAATGGCCATACACAGTACTATCCAACTGTACCACAAAATGGCCATACACAGTACTATCCAACTGTACCACAAAATGACTGAATAAATAGTACAATCAAATCAGTCAGTTAATTGATTAAAACATTGTTTGATGAAGAGAAAAGTTTTAATCAATCTTTTCTATGAGAAAATTGCCGCCATTTCAGTGGGTGCTCTACCTCTGTGTCTTATTTGGTATTACAATTTGAAGGTTTTTTTATGCTTAAACATGCGATGCACCACCTCTGTTCACATTGCTAGTAAAAATAAACAACATTTCTTGTTTCTTTGTAATAAAAGAAAATGTAATAATGTAAAAAAAAAAACACATTTAAAAAATAAAAATAAAAACCATGAATAAAATGTTTTAAAGACAATGTACCTTGTTGGTGGCATTCATTAATAAAACTAATAAAATCACCCTTGGGCCTGCTTTACATTGTCCGGGGCAGCTCTAGATGAGAGTTTAAAAATGATGGGGTTATATTTCTTTACTCCCAATTCTAGTTTTTGCCTTGAGCCATATTAGGTTGCCTGGGTGTGAGTTCCTGTCTTTAGGTTGATGTAGATTTCCATGTGATTGACAAGGTTGGTTTTAATTGGAGTATTGTCCATATGTTCATTGATGCTATGCATTAAAGTGAATCTGAAGCATAATTAAAATAAAAAAAATAGATACTTATCTGAGGGGGAACGCTCTGGGTCCTATAGAGCCTTTCCATTCCCCTCCTCATCTCCGCATTCCCCCGCAGGCTCCTCTGTTTACATCTCCACCGTGGGAGGTTTTGGGAGTCTTTGGGAGCCCGAGTGCTTTGGAAGACTCTGTACTGCACACGTGCGAGAGATGGTGCTCGCTCATATGTAGTGTGGAGCGGCCTGTCTTCTGGAGCCCGAGTGCTCCTAAACACTTCCGAAGCCCACCTGCAGCAGAAGAAAGCAGTCTCCCATTGGTCATGGGTTGGAGACTGCTAACGGGGGAGCCTGCGGAGCAATGATGGGAGGAGAGGAATGGGAAGGCTCTAGAAGACCCTCTCCTTAGGTAAGGATCTGTTCTTTTTTCTTGTTATGCTATAGACTCCCTTTAAAGGGAACCTAAAATGAGTCTTCCACATTTATTTCCATTTAAGCAATACCAGTTGCCTGGCTGTCCTGCTGCTGATCTCTATGGCTGCAGTGGTATCTGAATCACAAACCATACTCAAGGAGCTTATCCAGTCAGACTTCAGTCAGAGCACCTGCTCTGCATGCTTGTTCAAGGTCTATGGCTCAGGCCACATGTACAGTGGTGTGTTGTGGTGTAGCAGCTGCTTTGTAATGGGGATTACTGCGCTGCAATGCAACAAATATGCGCTGTTAACAGTGTGGTAGTAGGGCTGTGGTGTGATAACGCACTGCATGCAGGTTAACAGGTACAGTGTAGTACACTTTTCATTGACTGTATGCAACGCTTTGTGGCCATAACGTGCAGTACTACCATTCCATTCTGTTGCTTTCCTCTTATACAAGGAATACAGCAGAATGTCCCAGTGTGAACACGGCCTCAGGCTGGGATCACGGTGGACAGAATCCCTAGCGTTGTGGAAAAGCCATGCTTTTTTTTGCCCACAATGAAAGTCTATGGGCTGCATTGCAAAATGCATATATCTTAATTTTACAAATGCATGGAAAAAGCAGCACATAAGGTATTTCAGTGGAGACGCAGAGGACTACCGTATTTCGCGCCGTATAAGACGCTCCGGATTATAAGACGCGCCCAGGTTTAGAGGGCAAGAAACAAGGGAAAAAAATATAAACTAAACCTGGTGCGTCCATATTTCAGGAGCATCCTGTACATGTCCTCCCACAAATGGTGTCCTCCTGTGTACCTCATGTGTCCTTATCTCCCCCTGTCTACCCCAAGTGTCCTCTGGTCTCCTACCCAGTGTTCTGTGGACTCCCCCCTGTGCCCCCTAGTGTGTCCCCCTGTGCCCTCTGGTCTCCCCCCTTTGTCCTGTGATGTTCCCCCCGTGTCCTCTGGTCTGCCCCCCAGTGCCCTCTGGTCTGCCCCCTCTGGTCCCCCCTGTGCCCTCTGGTCTGCCCCTGTGTCCTCTGGTATGCCCCCTCTGTGTTTTGTCACCCCGCATGTTTCCCCCTGTGCCTGGCTCCCCGCTATGTGTTTATCCTACCCCCGCTTACATGCCTAAGCCCCCCACTTACATTGCCGGGTCCCCCCTGTGTATTCAGCGGCAGCGGGCAGCAGCTTACCTCCTCATCTTGCCCGCGGCGATTGAATACATCCGGCTCCTGTGGGCGGCTTCCTCTACTGCCGGCTTCTAATGATGCGTAATTGATGATGCGTCATTAGAAGCTGGCACTAGAGGAAGCCGCCCACAGGAGCTGGATGTCATTTAATCGCCGCGGGCAAGATGGAGGAGGTAAGCTGCTGCCCGCTGCCGCTGCATACACAGGGGGGACCCGGCGATGTTAGCGGGGGGCTTAGACATGTAAGCGGGGGGGGGGGGAGGGGGAGCAGGATAGACACATAGTGGGGAGCTAGGCACAGGGGGCAATAGGCAGGGAATCCCCGACATAGCGGCGGTTCGTATCGGCAGGCGTTCGGAAGTTGGGGATTCCCTCCCTTTACCGTATAAGATGCAGGGACTTTTCACCCCATTTTTTGGGGAGAAAAAGTGCGTCTTATACGGCGAAAAGTACGGTACATTTTTACATGCATTTTTGATGCGTTTCTGATTAAATATGATGCTGTATTTTACTCCACTGAAATAGGGAAATGCACTAAAAATGCATGAAAAATGCAGTTGCATACCTAAACGCACGCAAAACTGTAGAAACACAAAATCTAAAAAACACCTGGTTTTCTGCACTGCCTAGCGTGCTCCTAGCCTCACAGTATTAGGCCCAGTGCACACCGAGCGGTTTTTGATGCGATCCGCCGGCCGCATCCGCCTGTCAAACCACTCGGTTAATGTATCTCAATGAGATGGTGCATACCGGCGGTTTGAGGATTGTAGCAAACCACAAACGTGCCTCCTGCTGCACATTTACATTGATGCAGAAACACTTCTGCAAACCGCAAAGGATAGGAAAAACGCAAACCGCTTTGAAAAACGCTACTTCAGAGTGGTTTGCCAGGCGTTTTTGCTACAGAAGCTGTTCAGTACAGCTTTTACTGTAACAATTTATGTAATTGCTACACAAAAACTCAGCCAAAACCGCTAGACATGTTTAGATATCCGCTCTAAACATGCCTAGAATCGCTCTGAAATCTGCTCCCAAAACTGCTAGCATTTTGCAGATCTGCTAGCGGTTTCTGTGTGCACTGGCCTTAGAGACACAGGATCAAGGGAACAGCCAGGCAACTCTCTCTGTAACAACCAAGGTACATCTTCTTGCACGGCCATCAGTTACAATAAACAATTACCGACTTCAACTCATTATAGCAGACAGCAGAGATGGCAAATATGTTAGCAAAAAAAAATCTGGCTTGTATGCAAACATTGTATGCAGCTTGAATTCAACCAAATGCACCTCCTGCTGAACTTGATTGGCCCAGTTCCAAGCTGCCTAATCAGGGGTGGTCCTTCCATAAAGCAACATGAAACGCAGGCTTCAGGGTGGCAACAATTAGAGGGCGGCCCCTCACCAAATGTCCCCCTCCTCACACTGCCCATCTCCACCTCCCTAGGTGTGCAGCAGCCCCGTTTCTTGCCCCGTGCGGAGCGTGCCGCCGCCCGGGGCGCTGTTGGGAGGGGGGCGCTATAATGGAGTGGGGAGCCGGAGCCGCGGGGAGGGCAGCCCGACCTCTCCCTCCCTCTCCCTCCCTCTCCTCTCCCGGGCGCCCTCCGTGCTCCCCCCTCAGATGCAGAGTTCGTGAGCAGCAGGGAAGCGCTGTTTACAACTCACCGGCTGCCTGGCTCCAAGCGCTGCTCTCTCGCCGCTGGTCTCCTCTCTCTCTCTGTATACGTACTGATACACGCTGCTTCCTGTAGCCGGAAGCAGCGTGTATCAGTATGTATACAGAGAGAGGAGACCAGCGGCGACAGAGCAGCGCTTGGAGCCAGGCAGCCGGTGAGTTGTAAACAGCGCTTCCCTGCTGCTCACGGACTCTGCATCTGAGGGGGGAGCACGGAGGGCGCCCGGGAGAGGAGAGGGAGGGAGAGGTCGGGCTGCCCTCCCTGCGGCTCCCCCCTCCATTATTGGGGGCATCTACCTATCTAACCTATTCTGGGGGCACCTACCTAATCTAACCTACGCTGGGGGGCAGCTGCTAATCTAACCTACGCTGGGGGGCACCTACCTATCTAACCTACACTGGGGGGCACCTACCTAATCTAACCTACACTGGGGGGCAGCTACCTATCTAACCTATACTGGGGGCAGCTACCTAATCTAACCTACGCTGGGGGGCAGCTACCTATCTAACCTATACTGGGGGCAGCTACCTAATCTAACCTACGCTGGGGGGCAGCTACCTATCTAACCTACACTGGGGGGCACCTACCTAATCTAACCTACGCTGGGGGGCAGCTACCTATCTAACCTACACTGGGGGGCAGCTACCTATCTAACCTACACTGGGGGGCAGCTACCTAATATAACCAACACTGGGGGGGCAGCTACCTATCTAACCTACACTGGGGGGCAGCTACCTAATCTAACCTATACTGGGGGGCACCTACCTAACCTATACTGGGGGGGCAGCTACCTTATCTAACCTATACTGGGGGGCAGCTACCTAATCTAACCTATTCTGGGGGGCACCTGTCTAATCTAGCCTATACTAGGGCGCACCTACCTAATCTAACCTATACTGAGAGGCACCTACCTATCTAACCTAGGGGGGGGCGCAATTTTTACACCCTCGCCCTGGGTGCATTTTAGCCTAGAAACTGCACTGGTGTGCAGCACCGCTTCACTCAGCGTTCCAGCGATGGGATCTCCATCCACCCATCCAGCGTCCTGTATCCATGGCTACAGGTCGGGTCACATGAGGCACTGCTGTAGTCAGAGAGGAAGCAGCACTTCACGTGTGGCTGGTGAACCCATCGCTAATCTGCTGGGGGTGGGTGGATGAGGTGACGTGCAGCACATACCTGGCATCCTGGGGATTAGATGCTGCAGGCCAACAGGGAGGAGATGCTGTCTTGGAGGAAGCAGAGGAAGGTAAGCGAGTGCCAGTGCCTGCAATGTGCAGCCTGATGTGTCTCTCCTGGGGGGTGGCAGGTGGGGATTAGCAGCTAGGAAAATCTCTGGCAAAGCATAGAAAACTCAAGTTCCAGCCTTCTTGGCTTTTACTGAGTTAGGACTTCCTTCTACCAGTGAAATATGATGGACTCCAAGTATACTGCTGAAAGACCTGAGTTGTAACTCCTCTGAGTGGAGGCCTTGTGGCCATGGACAAGCCACCTGCGTCACAGAATAGTATGGAACTGGCCATTGCTTGGTGGTTTGTACACATGACAATGTTTTTATTCGGCTGCTTTGCTCAGAGCAGCCCACTACAAAAGTTATACATGAAGGAAAAAAAATGTAGCTGACTAATCTTTATAACAAGTAACTTTAACCCGGTCGATCAATAGGAAATTTGGAACCACAGGGCTTAGAACCAACGATTCTTCTATTACAGGCCAGAGCAGCAACTGTCTGAGACACCAGCTCCTCTTGTGCTTGAACCTGCTCCTGGTTTGGGTTAGTGTGGTGCTATATGGGTACTCAGGCTGTAGCTTTGGAGACCCGGGTTTGAATCATAGTGGAAGCAGTGTTTTACTCCTTAGGTATGTATATATTTGATGATCCATGAGAAATATATCTCCTGGCCTTTAGCTCAAGTGATTATCAGCTAGTAAGCGCATTTGGAAGGTGTTGAAAGCTCATTCATTTTTTGTACTAGTATAGTATGATGGACGAGCACATGTGGTTGGGGGAAAGAGATAGCTCAGTGGTATGGGTCTCTGCCAGCAGAGCTGAGAAGCCTGAGTTCAATCCTGGTGGAGATTCCTGCTCTAATCTTATCTCTTTCTCAAGCTGTTCTACTTGTGAAATACGATGGACGAGCACATATACTCAGGAGAAGGAGATAGCTCAGTGGTGTGGGTCTCTGACAGCAGTGCTGAGAAACCTGAGTTCAATCCTGGTGGAGATGCTTGCTCTAATCTTATTATCTTTTTGTCGGTATTTTAGACTTCTGGATGGTCATTCATAAAAATCTTGCCAGCTGCGATGCAAGTAGGGATATCTCCCGCTGAAGGCTGGCGGTAAGCTGTCGGAAGACATGCGGAAACACTTCAGCCAGCAGAGTCCCTCCATGCGCTGCTCTCTCTGGGAGGTCTGTCCCATTCACTTGTATGTAATCCGCAGGCTTCTCGCTAAATCAGAGGAAGCGGTATTTCCCGTCCACATACCGCTTCATCTAATCTTTATGGATGGCCATTTTGTTACTTTTTTCTAGATAAATCTAAAAAAAAAAAACACTGCAGAAGGCGGAAATTTCTCCCTCTGCTGGGGGATTGTAGATTTTCATGTGGGAACAGCTTTTATGAATGCCCACTTTGCTAAATGGTCGGGAAAGTCCGCTGTTTTGAGCGGAAAACTTGCGGTGAAGTTTTATGAATAGAGCCCTTTGTATTGGTCTTCCATGTGAAATTCCAATAAAATTGATTAATGTTTGTGGCAGTAATGTGACAAAATGTGAAAAACTTCAAGGGGGCTGAATATTTTTGCGAGCCACTGTATATGTGTATATATATATATATATATATAGTTTGGCATACTGGGAGCTGTAGTCCCTTAGACACACACACACACACACACACACACACACACACACACACACGGCTGGGGAGGCATGGGAGTTGTAGTCCCCTCACCTTCACCCCCTTGCCCTGGATCTCCAGGCTCTTCATGGTGACTATAAAAAACAAACTGCACTTACCTGGGGCTTCTTCCAGCTCCTGGCAGTCGATCGGTGCCCTAGCCACAGCTCCTCTCCCTCCCGGCATCCAGCGGTGAAGAAGCCGACCTTGCCAGGTTGGCTTCCGGGTCGGCGTCATGTGCGCTCCACGGCGCGGGTCACGTGGTGTAAGTGACGTTATCGGGTCTCTAATACGCAGGTGCAGTAGTTCTGCGCTCGCGCAATAGAGACCAGATGACGTCACTTACACCACGTGACCCACTCCATGGAGCGCACATGAAGCCGACCCGGAAACCGACCTGGCGAGGTCGGCTTCTTCATTGCTGGATGCCGGGAGGGAGAGGAGCTGTGGCGAGGGCACCAATCGACTGCCAGGAGCTGGAAGAAGCCCCAGGTAAGTGCAGTTTGTTTTTTATAGTCTGCGCGGATCTTCCCTTTAACCCTGGAGGGGATACGGCCCCTTGCTTGCTAAACTTCTCTCTTTAGGTGGGGAAAGGCTATCTTTTCATCCTGCAGGAGTCTACATATCATGTCTTAAAACAGAACTAAAAGTAAAATATATCACTAAAGCTGACACATAGCTTGCTATACTAGCAGCCAGGCTTGAACAGAATGTACAGTGCAGGGAAAGTCCTGTCCTGCTAGTCATTTTACCCCCAATCTGCTTCCCTAGTGAAATGATTCAAAGATTCGGATCAAAGATCTGAATCTTTACAATGAACCGATTCGAATGATCCGAATCCTTGAAAAGATCCGGACTTCCCATCTCTAATAACCATCCTGTTACCACATCCTCATGGGGCCAAATTGGAGGGAAAAATAAACTGGAGAGATCATTGGCCAAGGAGAGGGACAAAGGCTGACGCTGGGCTGCAGTAACTGGCTGGCTAAACTGAGGGGCGGGACTGTCTTGTACAGCAGGGAACTCCTATTGCAACATGTTGTGGGCGGGGCTTGGCACTAGCATCAGCTTAAAGCTATCACTATGGACCCTTGGCCAATCACTGGCAGGGGGCGTGGATTTGATTTCAAAAGGAGGGAGATTGGAAAAACCTTGAATAGCTCTGCCTCCTGAACTTGACTTGCTTGAAATGGATTCCTTTGGCGTGAAATCCCACAACGAGCTGCCTGTCTCTCCTGTACCTGCCATCTTATGCCTGCTCCAGCAGGGCCAGCAGCAGAAGCTAGCCTCATGCCTCAGCATCCTCACAGTAACCAGCTGAGCTCACATACTCCCTGTCAGGGGGAGGGAGAGGGATACAGATTGTGCATGCACAGCAGCAGCAGCAGCAGCAGCATTCCCCACCCGGCACACAGCCAGCAGCAGCAGCAGCCCCCAGCAGCAGCCCCCGGCACACAGTCAGCTGCAGCAGCCCCCCAGTCACAAAGAAGCCAAATCTGCCCCCCCCCCCCCCCCACAGCCATCAGCAGCTGCCTTCCCCCGGTCACACAGCAGCCGCAGCTGCCTTCCCCCGGTCACACAGCAGCCGCAGCTGCCTTCCCCCGGTCACACAGCAGCCGCAGCTGCCTTCCCCCGGTCACACAGCAGCCGCAGCTGCCTTCCCCCGGTCACACAGCAGCCGCAGCTGCCTTCCCCCGGTCACACAGCTGCCTCCCCCGATCACACAGCAGCTGCAGCTGCCCCCTCCCCCCCCCATCACACAGCAGCCGCAGCTTCCCTCCTGTCACGCCGCAGACACAGCTGCCCCATCACACAGCAGCAGCCCCCCATCACACAGGGAGATGTGGGGAGATGCAGTGTGTAGCAGGAAGAGGAGAGCTGGGTTTAAAAGTGTAGGTAAGTGGCCAACTGCATTAGGACTGGGCTTGTGTCTGCTAGCTTAGCACAGCAAGAGCAGCCACCAGCACAGCTTAAAGGGATACCTGAGGTGAGAGGTATACGGAGGCTGCCATATGTATTTCCTTTTAAGCAATACCAGTTTCCTGGCTATCCTGTCAATCCCCTGCCTGTAATATTTTTAGCTATAGACCCTGAACAAGCATGCAGCATGTCAGGTGGTTCTGACTGTTCTAATAAGATTAGCTGCATGCTTGTTTCTGGTGTGATTCATGCATTACTGCAACCAAATAGACCAGCAGGACTGCCAGGCAACTGGCATTTTTTAAAAGGAAATGCATATGACAGCCTCCATATTTCTTATTACAGTTGTCCTTAAAATTATATATGTGAGGCAAATTAAAAAGGAGTGTTAAAGGGAACCCAAGGTGAGAGGGATATGGTGGCTGACATGTTTGTTTCCTTTTAAATCAGATTTGCCTGGCTGTCCTGCTGATCCTCTGCCTCTAATACTTTCAGCCATAGACCCTGAACAAGCATATGCTGATCACATGTCTATGACAAATCTGACAGGATTAGCTGCATGCTTGTTCTGTGTGTGATTTACACCCAACTGACCAGAATTCTCAGTAGGACTGCCAGGCAAAGGCAACTGGTATTGTGTAAAAGGAAATCCATGTCAGCTTCCATAGGTCTCACACCTTGGCTTCCTTTTACATCAGGGATTTATCTGCATCCCAGTAAGTAGCTGATGCCCCCTTCCCCACAAGCAAGATTTACCTTTTCTCAAATAGATCATCAGGAGGGTCTGTATGGTGGATAGTGTGGTGAAGCCCCTCCCACAGTGTGATGTCCTGACAGCAGTGTTGCCAACTCATCCCTTTAATTACTAACATATCTAAGTTATACAGGTGCTGGGGCTATTTGCACATAATCGGTGCCTTAACTGCATCTACCTAGCCACAAAACCTGTATAATTCATATGTGTCAGTAATTAAAGGGATGAGTTGGCAACACTGCCTGACAGTTTGCTGTCTGGCCCTCATTGCATTGTGGGAAATTATGGCGTTTTCCAACCAACAAGCAAGCAATATCTTCCTCTGTGCATAGAACTCAGTAATGAACATTCCGCGCATATCACCTGGCAGAACTAAAGATGTCGCTCACCACCAGGGAAATATTTCAGAATGTAAATCAGGGAGAGGAAAGATTGTACAATGGGAAACCACTTGCTAAATAATCAATAGATGAATATTGTAAACAATAAGTAATTATGTTGTCATTTTCACTACAGTTCCTCCTTTAAATCAGTTTAGCTTTCCTTACCTGGAGCCTCCTCCAGGACTAGAAGTCTTGTGTAGTCCTCGCTGCAGTTCTGCTGCCACCCATTCTTCTTGTGTCCCCCTCAGCAGTGGCTTCTGTGCAAGCACGGGTGTGTGCGTGTAATGCGGAGTTCTCATGCCTGGGAGCACTCTGCACAAGTGCAGTACTACTGCGCAGAACACTCCCAGCCACAGGCGCATGAGCGGTGCATGCACCCATGTATGTGCAGAAGCCAGTGACCACTATGGAGTGGGTGACAGCAGAACTGCGGCGAGGGGCGCAGACTTCTAGGAGCTGCAGGAAGACCAAGGTAAGTAAAGCTACATTGATTTCATTTGCCTCATGTTTCCTTTAAGTGCACCTGTAGAATTGTTGTACCAAATTGAACTTGTCTGTAAGGGAGATTTAGGACTTTGTATGCTAATGGGGGTTGGGGAGCACCATTTCTTACCTGGGGGCTGCTCATGTAGCCCCTTGTCCCTGTGATGATTGCCAGCTGCAGCTTGCCGCACCTAAAAGAATCCCACTGTAGAGTGTGCTCCTGGCCGCACTGCATACTACAGCTCCCAGTATACATTGCGGCATGCATCTGCTGGCATGCATTGTGGCTGGGAGTGTACTCTACTGCAGGATTCTTTGAAGTAGCCCCCAGTAGGTAAGTCATGGTGCTGCCTGTAACCCCCCCCCCCCCCAAAAAAAAAAGCATACTAAGTTAGGATCCTCACTCAGGGACCGTTTCCACTAGTGCGGTGTGAATCGCTGGGATTCCACCGCTGACAAAATCGCATGCGGATGCGATTCCGCATGCGATTTTTGCCGCGATTTCGATTTTGTACATTAGTTTTAGTGCGAAATCGCGGCAAAAAACGCATGTGCAATTTCCCCTATTAAATACATTGCCTGTGAATCGCCTGCATTCCACACGCAGGCGAATTCTTCAGGCCCTACCGTGCAGAAAAATCCTGCACAGAAAAACGCACCAAAAAACTGGCAAGTGGAAACAGTCTCATCCACTTGTATTGATTATGCGAATCCGCATGCAGACAACGCATGAGGATTCGCTCTAGTGGAAACGGGCCCTTATGGCAATTGAGTTTGCAAGAAAATAAAGGTTTACCTTTTTTATGAATTGGTGCTTAATGGGCTCTATTCACAATAAGCGCTCGATAAAAAAAAAATGGAGATAAAATACCTCATGCGGTATTTTACACTTTTTTTTTTTTTTTTAATTATTATTCCAAATTCACAAAAGTTTTCCCCCATGAGGCAGAAGTTTGGTAATTTGGTAATTTACCGAACAAACTGCCTCAATCCACTAAGCCCTGGTCGGTAAGGCTTCTTTTCCACAAACTGTTTACAGGCAGTGAAATGCCTCTCAAACTCTCACAACTGCTCGCTGCTGCCTGGTAACCGCTTGCTGAGCACACATGCATACCTATTGCATCCAATTAGCATGAGAAGCAGGCTGTGTGGCTCTCCCTATTGGCTGCCAGGTTCTCCCCAAAGGCTGTCTGTTAAGTTATTACACAGAGACAGCATGAGGAGAACAGGTTGTCGGCTGCTGTGGGCTGGAGAAAATTACCAAACGCTTTTGTCCGGTAAATGAAGTGTGCAAATTATTGTGAATTGACATTTCCCGGCGTATTTACAGCATAAGTCAGTAATTTACCTCACTAGTCAGGAACTGTTTTGTTTATGTTTTTTTTTTTTTGTGCGGTAACAAGTTTAGTGAATTGTAATTTGGGAAGTTGATCAGAAAAATTAGCTGTTTTAAGCATTAACAAATGCAGTAGTGCTTTCTGAATAGAGACCATTGTACTTTAAAGTAGGGATGATCCATGAAAGTAAGTTCATGCGGACTTGTCTAAATGTTTATGCAAATATATACAGCTTGAAAATGGACCAATCAATTGAACCTGTGTGGGACTTGACTGGTCAAATTTCAAGCTGAATATATTGCATACAAATTTACATACATCCTGAGCTGTGGAGCCAAAGTCAGCTGAAGCAGTTTTGGTACCTGTAATATTTGGTGTCACTAAACTGAGGAGTCAGCGTTGGATGATTTTTGTAGCTACTCCACAGCTCTGCATAAATCTGCATGAACTCAAATATTTGCATCTCATTGCTCATCCCTACTGTAAAGTGTACAAGCATTTATACTTGGCACTTCCTCCAGCCCCCTTTAGGCTCCCTCGCCATCCTCCAGGGCTGCTCCGTTCCTCTGCTGGCTGGCCTGGTTTAAGGGAACCCTAACTGAGAACGATATGGATGTTTCCTTTTAAACAATACCAGTTGCTTGGCAGTCCTGCTGATCTCTTTTGCTGCAGTAGTGGTTGAATCACACACCTGAAACAAGAATGCAGCTAATCCAGCCTGACTTCAGTCAGAGCACCTGATCTGCATGTCTGTTCAGGGGCTGTGGCTAAAAGAATTAGAGACACAGGATCAGCAGGGGAGTCGGGCAACTGGTATTATTTTTAAAGGAAAAATCCATACACTTCTCAGTTTAGGTTCCTTTTTAAAGGGGAACTTAAGTAAGAGGTATACGGAGGCTGCCATATTGATTTCCTTTTAATCAATACCAGTTGCCTGGCAGCCCTGCTGGTCTATTTCTCTGCAGTAGTATCTGAATAACACCAGAAACAAGCATGCAGCTAGTCTTGTCAGATCTGACTTTAAAGTCTGAAACCCCTGATCTGCTGCATGCTTGTTCAGGGGCTATGGCTAATAGTATTAGAGGCAGAGGATCAGCAGGGCTGCCAGGCAACTGGTATTGCTTAAAAGGAAATAAACATGGCAGCCTCCATATACCTCTCTTCAGTTCCCCTTTAAAGCTGTGACTGGGCTCAGTCATGTTCCCCTGTGTATACCTGACGGTGTGCAGCCCCAATGGTGCTTCTGTAGCTGGTTGTCTGCGCAGAATACTCCTAGCCACAGGAGTGCAGCCACGGATGCTCAGTCATGCATTTGCAGAACTTCCAGACTACCGAGCTGGACAGCGGATAAATGGATGGGAGGATGGTGAGGAAGCCCACAGCCTACAGGGGGCTGGAGAAAGCACCCAGGTATAAATGCTTGCAGTCTGGAAGTCTTGGGTTTCCTTTAGGAGAGACAGGAGGTTGAACTGTGTGCTTGTTGGGCAGTTCAGTGTCCCATCTGCTGCCTGCCAGTTGGTATGGGTCAGCCATCCTGCAGCACAGTAGGTCACACAGCATAGCATCACCAGGTCAGTTGGTCACTCAGCCAGCTGACACAACACAGTCCGCATCACCAGCTCATTAAGCCAGGCAGCCCAGTTCCACAAGCTTGTTAAGCCAGCACTGCTCCCATCACTGCCAGTCCAGCCAGCACAACATCACCAGCAGGCCAGCCGAGCACAACACCCAGGCCAACACAGAAGCTCTGCCATTATTGTAAAATGCTGCCTTTTTATAGCATTTCTATGTGGGAACACGTGTCACAGCTTGACTCTGGCCTGGTGCCCCAGATCTCCCAGGGCCCTAGCAATGCCCCTGGTCAATGAAATGGTAAAAAAAAAAAAAAATTGGGCTCTACTCTCAAAGAACAAACTTTTCTACAAAATGTTACCGTTATATTTCCGCCAGCGGTAAACTCCGCATTTTTTCAGCATTCTCTAACATTTTCTGCATGTTTGCCGCATGCGGAAAAAAGATGCGGAAACAGACATTATTCATGCGGGAATCATGCGGTAAAAAGGTCGCATGAAAAAGTGTTTAAAAAAAAAAGTTAAAGTCCAGCAAGCACAGCCCTTAAGCCTCCAGACTTCATTAAAGTCAATGGCATGCGGAATATATCACCTACTACTTGTAGGTGATAAAAATCGGTAATTAACGACGAAATGATGCGCCTGAACATTTTTGAGAATTGATCTTTTATTGCGGAAAATACCGACTTTTGCAGTAATTTTTCCGCATGAATCCCGCACTTTTACCACACTTTTTCCGCATGCGGAAAAAACATGCGGAACATTTTGAGAATTTCAATGTGGCGGTGTTTTGGTCGGTAACTTCCCGCATGCACTTTACCGCATGCGGGAAGTCTTTGAGAATAGAGCCCACTTTTGTTGATTTCGATTGTATATTGATTGGAGGCAATGTTTTGCCGCTTAGAATTTGACCATTAAACTATAGCCAGTATTTGTTAGGCTTCCTTTCCAAGGACTGTTGAGCTGTGTGCTCAGCAAGCAGTTACCAGGCAGAAGTAAGCAGTTATCATGCAGCAACAGTTACCAGACAGCAGTGAGCAGTTGAGAGAGTTTGAGAGGCATTTCACTGCCTATCAACAGTTTGTGGAAAGGAGGCCTTATAGATTCCCTGACTAGGGATCGGCAATGAAATGCAAATGATAGCAAGCTGGTGCAGTATTATGCAAAATTTACATGCAAATGTATGCATCTTGAAAATGGACAATCATCATGGCAGGATTTATCTGGGCAATTTCCAAGCTGTATATATTTGCATATAAAATTGCATGATCCTGCATCAACTTGTTAGCATTTGCATTTAATTGACCCTCCCTACTACTGCATTGGGCTCTATTCTCAATGAGTTACCGCACGAGTTAAATTAGGTAGTGATAAACACCGACCAAAATATCTTCATTTTGAAATTCACATTTTTTTTTCTCCCTAAATTACCTCATGCGGTAAGAGTGGTAATTACCTCAAAATGTATCTCCCATTTGAGATTCTCAATTGAAAAGTTGATGTTAATTAAGGATTTTTTTTTTATCACCTACAAATAGTAGATGATGATTATCACTTCTCTGCTTTTGGCCTTCAGTATGGAGCCTTTTGAGCTTTGTTTGCTCGATTTTATGTCCGTTTTACATAGAAGGCAGAAAAGACGACTGTTTCTAATCTCAAGGCGCACTTTCACACCACCTACAGTCTTTTATATGATTTTATAGATGCTGAGGAGGAAATTTATCTCTGCTATAAAAGATAAGCAACAGCATAATAACCTATAAAGAAAACCATTTTTTGTTACAGCTGATACAAATCCAGCAAAAAATCTCCAGTGTATTTACTTCCTGCTTTCATGGAAGCAGATGTAGGGTTAACATTCTGTGTTTACACATTAGCTGCTCTGCTGAGGCAGCCAGCTCTCTCAGCGGAGAGTTCAAATTACAGTTGTGATTATTCACAGATGAGGGGGAATTAGACAGGCTAAATTATATACATACGGGGTGCATTTATGTTTTCAGTCTGTCCTGCGCAAGAGTTGAGGTCCCACTTTAAATGTGACAGGCTTTCCTGGGTCATCTCTGTGTAATGGGTGGCAAGTATATGGGTGCCCTACAGTGGTCAAAAAAGCTTTATTTCCGTACATATTACTGACAGTTTTAACACCTGTTCATCACCTGTTTTACCGCACTTTTATCAAACATTTATCACACTTGGTACATTTTTAGTGAATACTCACTATTTTCACTATTTTTAGTGAATTATCACTGGAGGTAATTTATCACCCAAAAAAGCGTTACCGCACATGGTTTTGTGAATAGAGCCCATTGGGCTCTATTCTCAAAGACTTCCCGCATGCGGTAAAGTGCATGCGGGAAGTTACCGACCAAAACACCGCCACATTGAAATTCTCAAAATGTTCCGCATGTTTTTTCCGCATGCGGAAAAAGTGTGGTAAAAGTGCGGTATTCATGTGGAAAAATTACTGCAAAAGTCGGTATTTTCCGCAATAAAAGATCAATTCTCAAAAATGTTCAGGCGCATCATTTCGTCGTTAATTACCGATTATTATTATTTTTTTTTTTTATACATCACCTACAAGTAGTAGGTGTTATATTCCGCATCCCATTGACTTTAATGAAGTCTGGAGGCTTAAGGGCTGTGCTTGCTGGACTTTAACTTTTTTTTTTAAACACTTTTTCATGCGACCTTTTTACCGCATGATTCCCGCATGAATAATGGCTGTTTCCACATCTTTTTTTCCGCATGCGGAAAATGTTAGAGAATGCTGAAAAAATGCGGAGCTTACCGCTGGCGGAAATATAGCGGTAAAATTTTGCAGAAAAGTTTGGTCTTTGAGAATAGAGCCCATTGTGGGAGTTCCCGCCTTCTGCACACAGGTGGTCTTAGCTCCAACTATAAGCTTTTTTTTGACCACCAGGGAAATTTTGGTCTAGTGTGAAGTGGATTCCTGAAGGTTTGTTGGGGGGGGGGGGGGGGGGTGATGTGTTATTTTGGAAGGCGGGTGGGTTACACAGCAGTATACATGGTGGATATCAGGGGCGTAGCAATAGGAGTCGCAGCGGTAGCGACTGCATTAGGGCCCTTGGACCAGAGGGGCCCTCCCTCAACTACAATATTAGCTCTATATTGGTCCTATGCTCATGATAATCACTTATATAGATACTTTGAATAGTTGAACCTTGTGATTTTATTGCATCTGCCATGTGGAATTCATGAATAAAGATTACCAGCGTTTTTTCTACCATTGATTGGCTTGCGGATCCTTCTGTACAGAGATACTTTGAATAGTGGTAATCATTAACAAACTTTTTCCCATCCCCTTCTTGCACCTGTGATACTGCAGTTGTCATTGGAAGGTTTTGGTGCGCCGTATCAATTGTTATATATAGAGTGCTTGGGGGGCGCCATTGTAAAACTTGCATCTGGGCTCACAGCTCCTTAGCTACGCCACTGGTTAATAATCTGCTGTGGTGAACAGGTCTGTATTAAGTGTGTGTGTATATAGAGATGGTCAATTGGATATAAATTATATGGGACCTGGATCAATATAATACACTTTCTATTGGTTTTAGATGTTGCAGACATGCATATTGCATGTAGAGGTGCGTACACACATGCGACTATAGTCGTTTGTAACGATCGTTCCCCGATCTTTACCAACGACGATCGTTACAAAAAACGAACCACCGACTATTAAGGCAAACGACGAACGAGCCAAATCGCTACAAAAGAAAGTTCTGTCTCGGCGGATTTTAACCAACGACGATCGTTTGCAAAAGTAGTACATCGTTGGAAACGATCGTTCGAACTAGGCTTGACATGCGCATTTCACTATTTCTTCGTGAAACTTCTCATGTTTTATATCCAATTTTAAGTGTACGGAAGCGTACTAGTGTATTCAGACCCTGAGGCCAGAAACCCATTAGGAGCAACTTCTAATTGATAGTAATTTGAAAAGGCTCTTGCTAATGCAATGCTATGGGGGATCTTTATAAAATCACATTGCTCAAGTGGGATCACACCCATAGCATTATGCTACGTACACACATGCGACAACGATCGTTCGTTGTCAACGACGAACGAACTTTTAATTGATGAAAGAACGACCTAAGTAAAGTTAGTTTTAAAAGGTGTGTAACGATCTGATCGTTAGAACGAACGTTACATCACGTAAAGCAACGATTGCGCCTGCGCATAAAAATGAAGTTCCATGGAGAAATAGTGAAATGCGCATGTCAAGCCTAGTATGAACGACCGTTTCCAACGATGTACTACTTTTGCAAACGATCGTCGTTGGAAAAAATCCGCCAAGCTAGATCGTTCGTTTTTAACGATCTAGCTCATCCGTCGTTAGACTAAATGGTCGTTGGCTGCTTTTTTTAAAACGATCGTTGTTTGAAATGATCGGGGAACGATCATTTCAAACGACTATAGTCGCATGTGTGTACGCACCTTTACATTAGCAAGAGTTTTCAAATCTCAAAGTGCTCAGAAAATTGCTCCTAGTGGGTTTCACACTTCATGCAAATTCCACATTTGTGTTTTTTTTCCCCTCTATTTGCTGCTGTGTGCTCCCATGCCCCCCCCCCTCCTCCCCCCATTAGCCTGGAGATAAATGAATGGGAACATAGTTAACATTCATTGATCTAAGTCCCCGGTAGAAAGACACACCTTATCAAAAGCCGCTGTCTTTCTGAACAAAAAAAAAAATCACATCCTCCTTATACTTCCTGTAAGCGAGAGTGCATGTGTTGTTTTTTTTTTGTTTGTTTTGTTTTTTTTTTATATAAAAACGCTTTACATTGCTTCACCATTGACTTTCATTTGTGAGTTTTTGAAAAATGTGACAACCAGTTTTTTTTTTTTTTTTTTTTTTTTTTTCAAATGCAATTATAAAACACAGATGCATTTTGATGCGGCCCGTTGACTACCATTGCAGGCAAAAACGCTGCATCTTCTGCAACTCTAGTGCTTCTACTGTGTGTTCCCAGTCTCAGGCCAGAAACCCACTAGGAGCGATTTCTAATCACTAGCGATTTGAAAAAGCTAACGCAATGCTATGGGGGATTTTTATAAAATCCCATCGCTCAAGTGGGATCACACCCATAGCATTACATTAGCAAGAGTTTTCAAATTGCAAATTGTTCAGAAAATCGCTCCTAGTGGGTTTCTGGCCTCAAGCTGCATTTATATTCAAAATTTGCATAATGCTACATCAACTTAAAATTATTTGCATCCCATTGACCATCCCTACTGCTAATCATTCTGGCATCAGCAGTGTCTGATAATTAAGAAAACATTTTTTTTCCTTCATTCTTAACAGGGTTTTTCCCAGAACGTCTCAGGACAGCAACCCTGAGACTTGTCTCCATCCACAATCACTGGACAGGAACTAGATTAAAAGATTTGCATAATTGGTTAGGCAGGGAACACATATAACCAGCGTCATGTTCTTACCCCTTCAGTTGTTTCCTGTCCAGCAGGATCTATGTGTGGGGTATGGCTGGCCACCCATGCTAGTTGCAGGAGCTGCGGGCTGTGTGATCCCCTGAGTCTGCGGCAGCTAGTTGTCTGGCGCGGGGTCATGCTGCTTGCTATCTGCCTTCCCTGAAGTAAACTGAGCGGCGAAGAGTTCGGCGTCCAGGAAGTCCCGCCCGCGGATCACGTGACCGGCGCCCACGCAGGGCCGGCCTTAGGTTTCACAGCGCCCTGAGCGAACCAGATTTTGGTGCCCCCCCCCCATTCATCCTCTTCGCGTGTGAGCGCACCACACACATACACTAATGGGGGGGGGGGGGGCTTAGTAGTGTGTAGGTAGATAGGTAGGTGCCCCCAGTACAGGTTAGATAGGTAGGTACCTGCAACATAGGTTAGATAGGTAGCTGCCCCAGTATAGATTAGATAGGTAGATGCCCCCAGTATAGATTAGATAGGTAGATGCCCCCAGTATAGATTAGATAGGTAGATGCCCCCAGTATAGATTAGATAGGTAGATGCCCCCAGTATAGATTAGATAGGTAGATGCCCCCAGTATAGATAGGTAGATGCCCCCAGTATAGATTAGATAGGTAGCTGCCCCCAGTGTAGATTAGATAGGTAGCTGCCCCCAGTGTAGATTAGATAGGTAGCTGCCCCCCAGTGTAGATTAGATAGGTAGGTGCCCCCCGTATAGATTAGATAGGTAACTGCCCCAGTGTAGATTAGATAGGTAGCTGCCCCCCAGTATAGGTTAGGTAGGTAGCTGCCCCCCAGTATAGGTAGGTGCCCCCAGTATTGGCTATATAGGTAGCCGCCCCCAGTATAGGTTAGATAGGTAGGTGCCCCCCAGTATAGGTTAGATAGGTAGCTGCCCCCAGTATATATTAGATAGCTGCCCCCAGTATAGGTTAGATAGGTAGGTGCCCCCCAGTATAGGTTAGATAGGTAGCTGCCCCCAGTATAGATTAGATAGGTAGCTGCCCCCCAGTATAGGTTAGGTAGGTAGGTGCCCCCCAGTATAGGTAGGTGCCCCCAGTATTGGCTATATAGGTAGCCGCCCCCAGTATAGGTTAGATAGGTAGCTGCCCCCCAGCGTAGGTTAGATTAGGTAGGTGCCCCCCAGTATAGGTTAGATAGGTAGCTGCCCCCAGTATAAGGTAGGTAGGTAGGTGCCCCCCCACAGCCCGACCTCTCCCTCCCTTCCTCTCCGGGCCATCCTCTGTGCTCCCCCCTCCGATGCAGACTGCAGCAGAAAGAACTCACCTCCCTGGTTCCGATCGCCGGCGCCTCTCACTTGCCGCTGGTATCTTCTACATAGTTTACCGATACACACTAAACTTCCTGTTAAGCAGGAAGTTTAGTGTGCATCAGTAACTAATGTAGAAGATACCAGCGGCAAGTGAGAGGCGCCGGCGATCGGAACCAGGGAGGTGAGTTCTTTCTGCTGCAGTCTGCATCGGAGGGGGGAGCACAGAGGATGGCCCGGAGAGGAAGGGAGGGAGAGGTCGGGCTGCCCTCCCCGCGGCTCCCCCCTCCATCACGGCGCACGCACATCACCCCCAGCAGCGGCACCAGGGGGCGGAGCGGGAGTACCCAGCCGGGGCCGCAGCGGCAGCATCGATATTAAAACGCAGCCAGGGGAGAGGAGCGCCCCCTGGAAGCCGGCGCCCTGAGCGATCGCACCGGTCGCTCAGGTCAAAGACCGGCCCTGCGCCCACGTGACCAGATGCAGGAAGTTCCTAGCCTGGCATGCGCCCCAGAGCGATGCAGCGTGGATGTCAGCATCCTGGCTGACTATGGACACAGGCTGCAGCAGGCGATAGCGCTTCTGGGAGCAGTAGTCCACCGGATCATTACTGGAGTGGTGGGCGGGCCAAGTTAAGGTAAGCTATTTAAAGCTTGTGGTTTTAGTCACTCTGACATGCTGTGACTATGGAGGCTGCTGCCAGATCTTCCTCCCAGGGCTCTGTGGAGTCAAGCTCCGTACCCTCTCTGGTATGTTTCATGATGGAAATTGTTACATATCTGTTTTGGAGGGTTATTAGGCTTAGTCAGGTTAATGGCTGCTATTTTTTGTTTCTTTTCAGCCTAAAATGGAAAGATCAGACTCTAAATCATCTGCTGCAAGACAGGAAAGAGCTGATAAGCCTGACAAGCCTGATAAACCTGATAAAAGTGAAGTTTTATAAGGGATGTGCAAAGCCCCCTTTTTTTCTACCTTCTGGATTTGCTACTTGTGTACTGGGAATTTGCACTCCTGCAGTGATAATTTTTCAGCCTTCCTGTGCATGTTTTTTCTTTTTCTTCATATTATCAGCATATTCCGTGTGAAGGTGGTTTGTTTTTCGGGACAAAGTTAGAGGAAACGCTTGAAAGATTGGCTGATAAGAAAAATAATTTTCCGTATAAAAAGGTCTTTCGCCCTAACCGTTCCTTTCATGGGCCAGGAAAGAGTGAACAGGAAAATAAAGGAAACCAGAGAAGAAAATGGCTCCCCAATAAGTCCCAACGCTCAAAGACCAACCCTCCTTACACCACGGCAGGTCAACAGCCAAAACTATGACGCCAGGATTCCAGTAGGAGGCAGACTGGCTCACTTCTACGAACAGTGGCAGGTAAAATTCGCAAACAGATGGTTATTGGACATTATTCTGCAGGGTTACAGAATAGACTTTGTAGCTCCACCTCCCTCTCAATTCTTTGTAACTCCCTCCCCAAGAGTTCCAGCTCAGGCCCAAGCACTCCAAAAAGAAGTCAGCTCTTTGTTGGAAAAAAAAAGTCATACGAAGAGTCCCCAGATGTGAAGAAAGACTAGGATTTCACTCACCGCTCTTCCTCATAAAGAAATCTCAGGGGACCTACAGATTCATCTTAAATCTGAAAGGGCTAAACAGCGTGGTCAGATACAGAAAGTTTCGGATGGACAACATCCGCTCAGTGTTGAACCTTCTGCAGGAGAACTGTTACTTAACATCTCTGGATCTCAAGGACGCCTACTTTCACTTGCCAATTCACCTGGAATCACAGCAGTTCCTGAGATTCGCAGTGGTGTTACAAGGCGAGGTAAGACATTTTCAGTTTGTTGTCCTTCCATTTGGGTTATCCTCTGCCCCATGGCAGAAGTGCTAGCAGTGCTTAGACTTCAGTCTATTCAGATTATGGCTTACCTGGATGATTTGCTTATATGGGAACCTTCTGTGCAGGTAGTTAAGGCCCAGACAGATCTCACTTTAGAATTTCTTTAGTCCATGGGATGGTTAATTAATTGGAAGAAATCATCCTTGCCTCTCCAAAAGATGGAATTTTTGGGGTTTGAGATCTGTACTGCTAATAAGACTGTTCCTACCTGAAAGAAAATCTTCAGTGTTATTAAAGTCTGTTCTCTCTTTTCAGAGCTTGAAAGCAATATCTCTGAGGAAGGCTATGGCTTTATTGGGGACAATAACATCATCTTTCCCAGCAATACAGTGGGGTCGACTACACTCAAGAGTTCTACAGGTTTGGATACTTTCCAAGTGGGACAAGCGTCTTTCATCTCTGGACAAGAGGTTCATGATTCCCTGGAGTGTCAAGCAGTCACTACTCTGGTGGATAGAGCCACAACATCGATTAAGGGGGAATCTGTGGGACTTTCTAACACAGGTTGTTATTACAACAGACGCAAGCTCTTGGGGATGGGGAGCTCATCTGGATTCCCACACAGCCCAGGGGCAGTTGTTAAGCAAGTTTCAAAATCGTTCATCAAACAGCAGAGAGCTACAAGCCGTCTGGGAAGCTCTACAAACTTTCAGTGTACAGATTCTTCAGACACATGTGACAATACGCACGGACAACAGTACAGTGGTAGCATACCTAAACCATCAAGGAGGCACAAGGAGCAGATTGCTACAGCTTCAGGCCTCAAGAATTCTGCACTGGGCAGAACAAAATCTAAGATCTCTAAGGGCGGTTCACCTGAAAGGAACTCTAAATTGTCTGGCAGATTTCCTGAGCAGATGGAGTCTTTCCCAGGACGAATGGAGTTTAAACAACCAGGTATTTCAACAGATAACAGAACACTGGATGGTTCCACAGGTAGACTTGTTTGCTAGAAAGAACAATGCCAAATGCAGTCTGTTCTGCTCTCTATGTCCCCAATACAAGCCCTGGGCTGTGGACGCCTTTTTGATCAGCTGGATTCATCACAGGATGTACATTTTTCCTCCCCTACATTTGATCTCAAGGGTAGTAAACAAGATTTATCAAGACCGTGCTCAAGCAATCTTGATTGTCCCATATTGGCCCAAGAGACCGTGGTTTGCTCTGCTACAACGGTTAGCTACGAATTATTTAATCCTTCCGGAGCAAAGGGACCTATTGACTCAGGGGCCAGCAATGCATCCCAATCCGAACCTTCATCTTTCTGCTTGGAGCCTGAATGGCGTTTATTGAAGAGTAAGGATTTCTCAAATAAATTATCAGACACTTTTGCAATGCAGAAAGAAAGTAACACGTCAAATTTACTATAAAGCTTGGAGAGTATACAATACTTGGTGTGGTGTTACAGAGCCTATGTGAATCCCCCTTTGAGCCATTGGAAGAAAGTTCAAACAAACACTTATCTCTGAAAATGGCTTTCCTCTTGGCAATAACATCTGCCAGGAGGGTAGGAGAGTTACAAGCGTTATCTATCCTGGAGCCTTATTGTATAATAACGGATGACAGAATTACTCTTAGACTGGATACTACTTTTCTTCCCAATGTAGATCATACAAATCAGAGACCACACTCAGAAGGCTTTTTCAACCACTGTATTCACAGGAAACCAAGTATGACAAGGTGGATTAGGTATTTTAACTGTGTCCAGCCGAATGGGCTGAATGAATGCTTGAGTCTTCAATGCTTTTTGTAATGTGTTTTCTCCCCTAGGCTCTGCTTGGCTGCCATGAAAATTCTACATGGGACTCATAATATAACGATTGATATCGTTGACAAATCAATATTGGATTGGTTATATATGGTGCAAATACAAAAAGGAAAAATGTTAATGTGTTCTACATGTTCCGGGGTGGACTGACCTCAGTGATGTGTGCTGGGTTAGACACTTATGTGTAGTTCCCTGGAAGTTTTTTTTTTTTTTTTTTTTTTTAAGAAAATGTTTTTTTTAAAATGTTGGTTTTGATTTTGTGATTCTTTTGTTCCTGTGGGTGGGGTATATAGGTGTCACTGGCAATGGGTGTGGCACACTTGAGGAAGGGCGACGCCCGAAACATGTCGTGTATTTTGTCATGCTTGGTTTCCTGTGAATACAGTGGTTGAAAAAGCCTTCTGAGTGCGGTCTCTGATTTCTATGATCTACACTGTGGTTTAGCAGGAGCGGTGTACCTGCTGGGGACCTGCACTGACCTACAGGTCAAGACGACTGACCTGGTGAGTGGTGGTGAGAGGGTTAATCTACAAACACTTTTCTTCCCAAAGTTGTCTCAAAATTTCACAGGACTCAAATCTTCCTTCCCTCTTTTTGTGCCAATCCTGCAAATCAGAAGGAGGAGAAATTACATAGCTTGGATGTCAGAAGATGTGTGTTGGAGTATCTGAATCGTTCCAAGTCCTGGAGAAAATCTAATGCACTTTGGTGCTATTTGCTGGGAAATTCAGAGGTAAACAGGCCTCAAAGTCAACTACAGCCAGATGGATCAAGCAGGCTATTTTAGTGGCTTATTATGCCCAACAAGGCAAGCAGCTTTCATCTGCAATCAAGGCACATTCGACCAGAGCAGTTTTGACCTCCTGGGCAGAGAGGGCAGGAGCATCTGTTGAGCAAATTTGCAAGGCAGCCACCTGGTCGAGTCATAATACTTTCGTGAGACATTACAGGCTTGACGTCTTGTCTAGTACTGATTTAAGTTTTGGCAGAAAAGCATTGCAGGCTGTAGTCCCTCCCTAAAAATTATGTCTTGTGTATCATCTCAGCGTTGCTGTCCTGAGACGTTCTGGGAAAGCCAAAATTACTTACGGTAATTTATTTTCCAGAAGTCAGAAGGACAGCACCCTTATAACCCACCGCTGTTTCTATTAAATTTATTTGAAGCATTCTTTTGTGTGGAGTCTTTTTTTTTAATTAACTGAAGGGGTAAGAACATGACGCTGGTTATATGTGTTCCCTGCCTAACCAATTATGCAAATCTTTTAATCTAGTTCCTGTCCAGTGATTGTGGATGGAGGCAAGTCTCAGGGTTGCTGTCCTTCTGACTTCTGGAAAAGAAATTGCCGTAAGTAATTTTGGCTTTTTTTTTTTTTTTTTACCCCTGTAATCTCTATATGTTAAACCTTTGACTTCCACCTGTAGCGATCAGTTGTTGCTAGGGTATAGTTTGGGGCCCCAGTGCTCTACAGATGCATTGCTCTGCCATTGTCTAGCACTGCATACATACAGCACTGAGGTATTTGACCTGTCCCCAAACAGCAATCACATCCGATCATTACTGACATGCAGGCTGGGAATAATGTCTGCTGCATGGCCAGCTAGTAGTGAAATATGCTATCCTTTGAATCGGGAGGGGCCAAACTGTGGGACTTGCCATGCAAGAACTGATGATGAGTTTTTTTTTTTTTTTTTTTTTTTTTTTTCCCCTGCATTTTTTCCTACCAAAAAATCCATTAAAATAATTATTGGGGAAAATCTAACCTGTGAAAAGCCTAGTAGCTTGTCTTTAGTTTTTATTATATTGTGAATGTATGGGCCCATATGCAAGTCCTTTTTCTCCTGAGTTACCTCCTAGAACAGTGGTGGCGAACATATGGCACGCATAGCCTAATTTGCTCGCACACCACCGCTGCTTATGAACTGGCCGCAGTGTCTACTAGACGCCGCCACGTCAGTTCATAGCCCGCAGCCCCGCAGTCTCCCGGGAGACAGAGCAGGGCTACGGCATTATGGCTGGTGAAGCCCTGTACTGGAGACTTTTTGTGTCTCCAGTACAGGGCTTTGGGCGCCATCTTCCCGTAGCCCTGCACTCTGCCTGTCAGCGGTAGCGCGGGAGACTGCAGAAGGAACGTCCGGGGAAGATGCGTGCTAGAGCCCAGCTGAGAGAGAAGACTTCTGTCAGGTGAGTACATTACTTTTTTTCAGGTGAAATTCGGCCCACTGTTTTCTGCTAAAATGTTCCCACTGTTTGTTTCCTGTGAAATACTGCCCACTGTGTTTTGTTTTCTGGTGAAATGTTGCCCACTACGTTTATTTTCTGGTGAAATTTGGCCCACTGCGTTTATTTTCTGGTGATATGGGGCCCACTGCATTTGTTTTCTGCTGAAATGTTGCACACATTGCAATTTATTTTCTGGTGTCTGGGGTAACTGTTGCTGCATTTATTATTAAGGGCTCATTCACACTACAGAACGTATGCACGAATGCAATTTCATGCATGCGCTGCCAACGCACAGTGACCGCACGGAATGCACATTGTGGTGTGCTAAAGCATGGATGTCAGCAGCTGTACTCATTGGGGAAACGTATGCGTTGTGCGTTAAAATGTTCCCAGATGCGTTACAACGTAACGCATGGGAACGCACACCTGTAGTGTGAATGATAACATGGAAGTCTATTGACTTTCATGTTAGCATATGAATCTTACATTCTGTGCGTTGCGTCAAAACTGACAGCGCAGCACATAGTGTGAATGAGCCCTTAATGGTCATAGTTGGCTATATTTTTCTGCTTTGGGGTTACGGCGGGTATAAATAGCATCACACAGTTTCTGCACACCCATGATGCGAATCCTCGATTCACCACATCATGGCGGAAACACTGCTTTCTTATGCCTCGCTGTTACATCATTACGTTAGCTCCGCCCATACAATATCATGGCCACGCCCATGGGCGCGCCGCGACCCCCCCCCCCCCCCCTCCATTGGCACTCGAAGATAAATAAGTTGATGTTAGTTCGCAGTTTGGGCACTCGGCCTCTGAAAGGTTAGCCATCATTGTCCTAGAAGATAACATTTTTTTTTTTTCAAATAATGTTTTAGCATTTTACAATTGAAAAAGCACTATCCAAATCATTTGGAGTATTTTCTTGCTTGCTGGGGGTTTAAAATGCATTATCTAGCAAGGTGTGAAAATCTCACTCACCTAGGAGAAAGTAAATTGCATATGGGCCATGGAGTAACAGCTCAGGAATGGGAAGTGGTGAAAATCTCATTTCCTTTTGGTGTCTGATGGATTATTGCAGTGCATGGGAAATGGATGCCAGATGTGATACAGAACATTCATTATTATACTGACCAGTGAAGCCTGGTAAACCCTTTCAATTATGTTTGGCCAATCGCTGACCAATTTCTCCACCTCCATGTAGTAGAAGGACCCTTTCACTCTGGGGTGGTGCTTAAAGTGAATGCACTGCTACTGCAATCTGGTACAAACCTATGGGGTAGATCACATTACCAGTGTTGCGGTCCCCCGGAAGTCCTCGCTCTGATGCTGGTCCAGAACTACGTTACAGCGCAGTGAAATGAGTCAGCCCGTTAGTTGTTAGTCTATGGCAGTGATGGCTAATTTTGGCACTCCAGCTGTGGTAGAACTACAAGTCCCATGAGGCATTGCAATACTCTGACAGCTCTAAGTATAACTCGGGGAGGCAGAGGCCTGATGGGATTTGTAGTTTTGTCACAGCCAGAGTGCCAAGGTTAGCCATCACTGGTCTATGGCGACGTGAGTATTTTTAAAAACTTTCCAACGCGATGTAGTAGCACAGACGTGTCTTTTTATAATACGCTTCCGTGCACTTCCTGCTTGGCCAGATTAGGAATACTGCGTAGTAACGCGTTATTCTCCCAAAGGCCTGATTTTGGCGGCAGGGGCACCCTGCCTTTTTGCAGTGTGAAATCGGTCTAAGGGTCGACAGCTATGGAAACCGCATATGCGATTCTGCCTAGTGTGTTCCTACCAACATACTACATGGAGGTGGTAAAATTGGTCATTGAGTAGCCAATTATAGTGTGTGTGTGTGTGTGTGTGTCTCAGATCTAAGCAAAATAACATTTTGCATTAGCTCAGAACCATTAGCATTCTAGTAAATATGTTGACTGGTCTGTCAGAAGGGTGGGGGATGGATGAATTGGGTAGGAGAGGTTTCAGGGGTGTGCACTGGGTGGATCCAAGAAGTTTAATTACTACACAAAAAGTGATATCTACTAGGTAAGGCCACTAATGATACAATTTGTTTACAAACGATTCCTGATATGAATGATTGGAAATGATTGCTTGGCACTACTAATGGACAAAAATCTCATAACACATGTGATCAGATTAATGACATTTATTTATTTATTTTTTTTCAAGGATTCTGTCAATCTGATAGAACTGGTTAGGAGATTTTTCTCTATTAGTGGTCCCAAGGTAGCATTTCCAAATGTTCATGTGAAGATTGTTTGTCAACAATAGTTTGGCAAATTGTACCATTAGTGGCCACCTTTTTTAAAGACTTCCTCATCTTCACTTAAAGGAATCGTCAGGCAATTATTTTTTTTTTTTTAAATTCAGCGTCACTCACCTGGGGCTTTCTCCAGCCCCTTGTAGCCGACTGTCCCACACAGACCGCTCCCCTCTCTGCCGCTGTCCTGGGCTCTCCGCACTGGGCAGAACTACTGTGCCTGCCCAGTGTGCCGTGGACAATGTGGCCATCATTGACAGCGGCGCTTCACGCAGGTGCAGTAGGAATGACATAGAGGTCGTCCTCTGCACTGTGCGGGGAGTCCGGGATGGCAGCAGAGAGATCA
Organism: Hyperolius riggenbachi; assembly: GCF_040937935.1. Lineage (NCBI taxonomy): Eukaryota > Metazoa > Chordata > Amphibia > Anura > Hyperoliidae > Hyperolius > Hyperolius riggenbachi. The sequence continues at coordinate 207,971,018 of NC_090657.1, read as the reverse complement.
GATCAGTTGGCGTGGGACAGTCAGCTGCAAGGGGCTAGAGAAAGCCCCAGGTGAGTAAGGTGTTGGTTTTTTGTTTTGTTTCCCCCCCCCTGATGATTTCTTTAAGTCAGATGGGGTCAAAAAACATTTTTAATCCTTTGGGTGCCAATGTTCCTATTTTGAGTTACTTATCTTTTTTGTCGGTGTTGCACCTCCTCCAATGGGCTTGAAAATTTTCCAGTGCACAATTTGACGTGTATATTTTGGTTTGCATGTGCTTGCCTGCAAGACTTTCTGCATAATTTTGTTCTCCTTATCCATCAGAAAGGCGTATGATTGGCCTGAAATGTAATCTACAGCTAGAATATAACCCCGAACACACAGCCAAATTGAGTAAAGGTGCGTACACACGTCAGATAAAAATGAAAGATCACAGACCAATTTTACCCCCTTCCATGTAGTATGAGAGCCATACTCTACACAGTCTATTCTATGGAGCTGAACTTCCCATCAGATAGAAACCTTTGCAAGATGCTGCACACACAGATGCTGTACACATGCAACAGATCAGTATCTGCAAAAGATCTGTTCCTGCAAAAGATCCATTCCTGCAAAATGCATTCATAGTCTATGACATCTGCAGATCTCATACACACCTTGTTTAATGAACATTCATCTGCAGATCAGACAATTATCTGCCGATCTGAAGATCCAACCTGGTGGATCTGAGCTACAGATAATTGTCTGTTAAACAAGGTGTGTACGAGATCTGCAGATATCATAGACTATGAATGCGTTTTGCAGGAACGGATCTTTTGCAGATACTGATCTGTTGCATGTGTGCAGCATCTTTGTGTGCAGCATCTTGCAAAGATTTCTATCTGATGGGGAGTTCAGCTCCATAGAATAGACTGTGTAGAGTATGGCTCTCATACTACATGAAAGGGGGTAAAATTGGTCTGTGATCTTTCATTTTTATCTGACGTGTGTACGCACCTTAAGAAGTATCTTCAGCGTAATGAAGTCCTGGAAGTGATGGTATGGCCCCCACAGAGCCCTGATTTCCACATGGAGTGTGTCTGGGATTACATGAGGAGACAGAAGGATGGGAGGAAGTCTACAGCCACACACACCAAATTTTGATACAGAGTTTTCATCTGTTCATTCAATGCATTTTCTTTTAATGAAAATAAATACTTGCATTTTTGACAGCATTTTTTTATGTATTTATGTAAATGTCTAAAATATAGAATGATTAGGTTACAAATGCCAACATAATATTTGTGTGTGCATATATTATGCATGAGTACACAATATGTGTATAGTATGTATACACAATACATGTTAAATGTATGCATACAGATATACTATGTATACACCATATGTTTGTATATTGTGTGTATACTATGTGTACACAATATGTTTGTAAATTCTGTGTGTATACAAAATACATGTTTGTATATATTATGTGTATGTATACTCGATACATGTTAGTGTGTCTTGTTTATATACTATGTATACACACAAATGTTTGTACATGTTTGTACATGTATGTGTATATAGTATGAATACACAATGTTTGTATATAGTGTCTACTATGCATACACAATACATATTTGTATATACTATGTAGTATGTATACACAATACATGTTTATAGAATTATATGATGTATTAAAATAGTGTATATACTATATATATACATAACATGTTGGTGTATATACAATACGTTTGTATATATTGTGAGTATAGATACAAAATACATATTGCATGTAGTATGTATACTCAATACATGTTAGTGTATATTATGTGTGTATATTCTATGTACACACAATATGTGTTTGTGTATATACTTTGTATACACAATACATGTTGGTGTATATACTATGTATACACAATATGTTTGTATATTTTGTGTGTATACACAATACATTTTTGTACATATGTGTGTATACTCGATACATGTTAGTGTATATTATGTGTTTATATACTATGTATACACACAATACATGTTTATACATATAGGTGTATATACTGTGAATACACAATGTTTGTATATATTGTGTGTATATTCTATGCATGCACAATGCATTTTTGTATATACTATGTCTGTATATAGTATGTATACACAATACATGTTTGTGTAATTATATAATGTATGAATATTGTGTATATACTATGTATACAGTCCTGGCCTAAAGTTTTGAGACTGTCAAAAATATGAGTTTTCACAAAGTTTGCTGCTAAACTGCTTTTCGCTCTTTGTTTCAGTTGTTTGTGATGTACTGAAATATAATTATAAGCACTTCATACAATTCAAAGGCTTTTGACAATTGCATGAGATTTATGCAGAGAGTTAGTATCTGCAGTGTTGGCTCTTCTGTTTCAGGACCTCTGCAATTTTGACTAGGCATGCTCTCGATCAACTTCTGGGTCAAATCTTGACTAATAGCAACCCGTTCTTTCATAATCACTTCTTTGAGTTTCTCGGAATTAGTTGGTTTTTGTTTGTCCACCCGCCTCTTGAGGAATGACCACAAGTTCTCAATCGGATTAAGATCTGGGGAGTTTCCAGGCCATGGACCCAAAATTTCAATATTTTGGTCTCCGAGCCACTTAGTTATCACTTGCCTTATGACACGGTGCTCCATCGTGCTAGTACATGCATTGTTCATCACCAAACTGTTGGTGAATTGTTGGAAGAAGTTGCTGTTGGAGGCTGTTTTGGTACCATTCTCTACTTGTGGTTGTGTTTTTTGGCAAAATTGTGAGTGAACCCACTACCTTGGATGAGAATCAACCCCACACATGAATGGTGTCAGGATGCTTTACTGTTGGCATGACACAAGACTGATGGTAGCGCTCACCTTTTTCTTCTCCTGACAAGCCTTTTTCCAGATGCCCCAAACAATTGGAAAGGGGCTTCATTGGAGAATATGACTTTGCCCTAGTCATCAGCAGCCCAGTCACCATACTTTCTGTAGAAGATTAATCTGTCCCTGATGGTTTTCTTTGGGCGAGAAGTGGCTTCTTTGCTTCCCTTCTTAACACCAGGCCATCTTCTAAAGTCTTTGCCTCACTGTGTGTGCAGATGCACTCACACCTGGCTGCTGCCATTCCTGAGCAACCTCTGCACTGGTTGCACTCCGATCCCGCTGCTGAATCCTCTTTTGGAGACGATCCTGGTGCTTGCTGAACTTTCTTGGATGTCCTGAAGCCTTCTTAACAAAAATTGAACCTCTTTCCTTGAAGTTCTTGATGGTCCTATAAATTGCTGATTTAGGTGCAATCTGAGTAGCCACAATATCCTTGCCTGTGTAGCCATTTTTATGCAACACAATGATGGCTGCATGCATTTCTTTGGTGGTCACTATGGTTAACAATGAAAGAGCAATGATTTCAAGCATCACCCTCCTTTTTACATGTCAAGTCTGCCATTCTAACCCAATCAGCCTGACTTAATGATCTCCAGGCTTGTGCTCATCAACATTCTCACCTGAGTTAACCAGACGATTACTGAAATGATCTCAGTCAGCAGGTCTTTTAATGACCGCAATGAAATGCAGTGGAAAAGTTTTTTTTGGTATTCAGTTAATTTTCATGGCAAAAGACTATGCAATTCATCTGAACACTCTTCATAACATTCTGGAGTATATGAAAATTGCTATTATAAAAACTAAAGCACCAACTTTTCTAATTTCCAATATTTTTGAGGCTCAACTTTTGGCAAGGACTGTACACAATATGTTTGTATATATTGTGTGTATGGAGGTGCCTCGCTGGCCCCGACCCGCGGTCCGCAGCGTCGGCACCCCAGGCCTGCGGCCTGGAGGTGCCTCGCTGGCCCCGACCCGCGGTCCGCAGCGTCGGCACCCCAGGCCTGCGGCCTGGAGGTGCCTCGCTGGCCCCGACCCGCGGTCCGCAGCGTCGGCACCCCAGGCCTGCGGCCTGGAGGTGCCTCGCTGGCCCCGACCCGCGGTCCGCAGCGTCGGCACCCCAGGCCTGCGGCCTGGAGGTGCCTCGCTGGCCCCGACCCGCGGTCCGCAGCGTCGGCACCCCAGGCCTGCGGCCTGGAGGTGCCTCGCTGGCCCCGACCCGCGGTCCGCAGCGTCGGCACCCCAGGCCTGCGCATTTTCAGCTGCTTTTTGAGAATTCTAAAATGTGGAGAACTGCAGTGTGTTTTTTGAACTCTTGGAGTGCTGTTGAGTAGACAGGTAGTGCATAAAAAGTCTATTTTGTGCTGTGAGTCTGTTCAAATTAAACCTTTGCTTCCCAGTCTCTATTGCAGCTGTAGTCATGTTAATCTGTTGCTCCTCCCTCTTGCCATGGGATATCAGCCTCCACTGCTCGTCAACAGTGGTTCTCACCTCTCAATCTCTCAATTGTACAAATCTCCTCCAACCATGCTCCAGCAGGCTAGAGTCCGTCACATTGTTGTGATAGTTAGGCTGGCATGGTCATATTAGTAAACAGTAATTACAGCCTGACTCACTGAATCACATGGCAACAGCAGCCAGCTCTGTAAGGGCGAGTTCACATTGGGAACACAAATCTAGAATTGATTTTGCGGCACACAATTTAATGTTTTTACTGTGATGTGAGTCCCGCTCAATAGAATGAGAATCGCAGCTCCCCCCATGCTAAAGTCTGTGAGAAGTTTGAAAAAACTATGGATCACAGCCTAGGGCCAATTTAGGGGGAGGGAGGGGCAAGGGGGCAATAACTGTAGAAATAATAAAAAAAAAATTATAATCGCAGCAGCTATCACAGACCACTAAAAGAAAGGCCTATTTTCATGAAGAAATGGAGGTAAGATTAATTTGTTTGCTAAGTTGTATGGCCCTGAAGTGAGCTGTTAAAGATGCAGAGTACAGAAGTGTAAAAAATTGCCTGGTCGCGAGGGGGGTGTAGGCCTTCAGTCCTCAACTGGCTAAAATGTTTGCTTTTCATTAACCCCCCCCCCCCCCCCCCCCAGCAGTGACTCTGGGTTTTTGGACACTCTGTATTTTTTTTTTTTTTAAGTAATTGTGGAATAGGGCATCGCAATGTTTTGTGATGTTCAGCCACTCCTAATCACTGGCAACTGCTAACAAGGCTTAGTCATATACAGTGCTGCCCATCATTATTCATACCCCGGAGAAATGTTTACTTTATGTTACTTTTATTCAACCAACAAGTCATTTTTTTGATGGGAAAGGACATAGGTGCCTCCCAAAAGATAAGCGGATGTACAAGAGGCATTATTGTGGGGAAAAATAACATACATTTAAACAAAAAGTGACCAGGCCAAAATTATTCCTACCCTTCAAACCGTCACAGTCTGAGGGGAAATCCAAAGTTCTATACCATTCCAAATAGTTCAAGCTGTTCTAAAGCAGCCTAATTACCCTGATAAATTTGGAACAGCTGTTGTAATCTACTCAACAGGAGAAAATCAGCGACCCTCTGCGGTTGGTTTGTGAACAGTCATGGCTAAGACAAAGGACCTCAGGACCTACTACACTATATTGTCTCTCCCCACTCTTTTTGAACCAGACAATAAAGGCCCTCTCACAGTATAAAGTGTATAGGAAGGGAGCAATTGTTTTCCTGTGCACTTGTACTTTGCAATTGTACCGGCAGTAAAAGTTGTATTGAATGGTGTTGTATGGCATTATGGCAGAAATGCCACATTCAGAGAATGGAATCAGCTGTTCTCGGGATCTGGGATCACGATGGTGTCCTTGTGGTTGTATGTGGCTCAATAATCAGATGGAAACGCATGCAGTGTGAAAGGGGCCGCATACTTCCTGCTGGCGTTTGGAACTGAATAACCCCCTTTGTATGTGCAGCTGCTGGCATTATTCTGACAGCCATAGCAGCCAATCAGGAGCCAGATCTGCCTGACCAGGTTAGACTTCTGCAATGTGTGATGTGAAGGAGAATATGTTCCTGCGATGGTGCTGTGCTCATACAGAGGTCATTCAGCTGTAACTAGCAACATAATGACGGCTCAGGAAAGCCTTTATTCTGTGTGTTTAGGTGGGAGCCGTGAGCGTCTCTAGTGCAGAATCATCACGATGGCGGCAGACCATGCTGAGCGAGAGGAAGATGGCAGCCCGGAGATTGTATTGAGCGGTAACATCTTTTACAGAGAGCAAACAGACATGAGACCTGATTGTCAACCTGCAGATGTCCTGTATGGAGCCGGTGAGCAGAGAGGTGTGCGCACAGAGGTTTAAAGGTGAGCGAACCAGACTGCGAATCACTAGATCCATGTGTGTGACTGCGGGACATGGTGAGTCCTGCTGATCCAGAATCTGTTTGGGGGTAGAGGTGGAGATGGGATTGCTGGGGTAATAGATTGAACTCTGCACTTGGGGATTAGGCAGGAGTAGGAAATGAGAAGCCTGTATGTCCCTTGTCTGAGTCTCACCATCCTTTCTTCTTTCATTGTAGTTATGGACAATTATCAGGAGCAGCCTCACCTTCTGGATCCACATCTAGGTAAGCTATTTTCATAACCATAGACAATAGTGTCAGGGCCAGCAAGGCACCTCTAGGCTTCAGAGAAATGTTGCCAATGTTAACAGTGTGGAGCTAGTTGACACTTCACTTTGTAAACAGATCACTTTGTGAACCTGTCAGGGCTGCTATATCAGGATCATGGCTTCAAAGTGATAGGTTCAGATCAGGGTCATGGCTACAGAGTCATTGTTTCAGATCAGGTACATAGTGTCAGAACAGGGTCAGGACTCCAGTTAGTGGCTCAGATAAGTCCTGCCATCGAGTTGTGGGTTCAGATCAGGGGTGTGGCTCCAGAGTCATGGGTTCAGATCAGGATCATGGCTACTGAGTCATGGGTTCAGATCAAGGTCATGGCGTCAGTCATGGGTTCAGATCAGGATAATGGTGTTTTTTTGAACCAATTTCTGACACTGATGCCTATTATAATTTGTATGTAATCACAAGTGAACCCATTCAGTTATAAAGGTTTTATTATTACTATTTAGTATTTATATAGCCCTGACACCTTACACAGAGCTGTACACAGTATATTGTCTTGTCACTTAAAGAGGAATGTTAACCAAGGAATAAACTCCATTCCAGTCAGTAGCTGATACCCCCTTTCCTCTGAGAAATATTCCCTTTTCTCTAATAGATCATCAGGGAAGTCTGTATGGCTGATATTGTGGAGAAAAACCCCTCCCATAGTGTAATGTCAAGGCCATGGTACTGACCATTTGCTCTCTGAGAACCTCATTGTATTGTGGGAAAAAATGGCTTTTTCCAACTGTCAAGCAAACAGTATGTTACTCTGTGCATAGAACTCTCAGTAGTGAACATTTCACACAGATAACCTGGCAGAACTAAACACATCACCACCAATGATACATTTCAGAATGTTAATCAGGGAGAGGAAATATTTTACAATGGGAAAACACTGACTAAATAATCTGTAATCTCAAACCTGTCCTTGTGACTCCCCAGCGGTGCATAGTTTGCAGGCAACCTCACTTATGCTCAGGTTGGGGTAGTTAGTGTCTCAGCTAGGTGGATTCCATGTAGCTGAGACACTAATTACCCCACCTTTGCATAAGTGAGGTTGCCTGCAAACTATGCACTTTTGGGGAGTCATAAGGACAGGTTTGGGAAACTCACAATAAGCAATTTTATTATTTTCACTACAATTCCTATCTAACTGTCCATCAGAGGGGCTCACAATTGAATGCCTACCATAGCCCCATGTCTATATTGTGTAGTGTATGTATCATAGTCTGTATGTTTTTGGGATGTGGGAGGAAACTGGATCATCCGGAGGAAACCCATATAGACACGGGGTGAACATACAAACTCTGCCCTTTGTTATAAGATTACTGAATAGCCAATAAGATGCAAATTATTCATAGATGTAGAATTATGCATCCTTCTGGTTAGTTCATTTAAATTGCATATATTTGCATAATTCGGCATAATCTCAGTTTTATTTGCATCTTATTAACCACTGACACATCTATAGCCTTTCATTTGTGAGGGTTGTATATTATCTGGAGTATTCACACTGGCAGGGATGACACTCCTTGCATGGTAGGACATGTATATTTACCATTTATTTCCTGTATGTGTGTAACTGGAGGAGGTTGGACATGCTGTGGATAAAGAAATCTGAGTTGGGAGTTTTTGCTTGTCCGAAGCCCTGCATAGCAGTGTGCTGATAGGTGCATTACTCATGTTTTACCACTAGGAGTCTCCAGAGCTCTCATCTGGCTCAGTGCAGTGATAGTAGTCCTGCTTTGTCTTGCAGGGTGGATGTTGGAGTTACTGCTGGAAATTATACAGGATAAATCCTCCTCGCCTGATTTCTTCCACATGGCCTTCAAATTCCTCCTTATCATTTCTAAGGTAAGTCAGTCAAACCCTGGCCTGGGAAAGCTTTCTGAAGGCTGGTGACACTGATATAGACTTTAGAGTATCGTACTATGTCAGCCATCAGTAAAAGCAAGAAGATTTGAATTAGCATGATGCTATTTACAGTGCTGCCCATATTATTCATATCCCTGACAAATTTTGACTTAGTTACTTTTATACAACCAGCAAGTAATTTTTTGACGGGAAACATGTGTCCCCCAAAGGATAAGACAATGTACAAGAGGCATTAGTGTGTGAGTGTGTGTGTGTGTGTGTGTGTGTGTGTGTGTGTGTGTGTGTGTGGGGGGGGGGGGGGTGGGGGGGGGTAGAATCTCAGCTTTTATTTACATTTGAGAAAAAAGTGTCCAGTCCAAAATTATTTATACCATTATCAATAATCAATAGAAAAACCTCCATTGGCTATTATAGCGATCAAACGCTTCCTATAATTGCAGACCAGCTTTTTGCATGTCTCCACAGGTATTTTTGCCCATTCATCTTTAGCAATAAGCTCCAAGTCATTCAAGTTGAAGGGTCTTCTTGCCATCGCCCTGATCTTCAGCTCCCTCCACAGATTCTCAATTAGATTCAAGCAAGAATGGTTGTAGTCAGCCAGGTTCGGTACGCTGGAACTACGTGTAGTTTTACGCAATTAAGCTTTGCCAAACTACGGCTTCAAAATCAAATATTCGCTTCGGATGCATTTCATAGACTGTGTTAAAATACGCAATTACGCGTAGTGCGAAGTGTAGTATATGCGGATGGTTATGCTCGCATGCAGAAAATGTTACGCATTAATTCCTCAATAATGACAACCAGAGAAGGAGGTCCCCATAAACAGCACCAAACTAATACATTTCAAAAATATATATCAATCTTTATTGTATTCCAAAAAAAACATCAATTGTAAAAACACTTAAAAAGGGTCATTCCATGTGACCAACAGGGTCTCTCAATCCCATTGATGAATTAATAAAACAATGTAATAACAACTGGCTTCTGAAACGGTTATAATATCAATATGCGTAGTCACTAGTGTTGGGCGAACAGTGTTCGCCACTGTTCGGGTTCTGCAGAACATCACCCTGTTCGGGTGATGTTCGAGTTCGGCCGAACACCTGACGGTGCTCGGCCAAACCGTTCGGCCATATGGCCGAACTAAGAGCGCATGGCCGAACGTTCCCCGAACGTTCGGCTAGCGCTGTGATTGGCCGAACGGGTCACGTGGTTCGGACCCGAACGCGCTCTGATTGGCCGAACTGTCACGTGGTTCGGGTAAATAAATACCCGAACCACGTCATATCTCCGCCATTTGTCTGTGGGTTTAGCTTTGGGTAGGCAGGCAGGGTAGTTCGCGCTCCAGCCACGCTAGCCAGGGTCCCCCCCAGTCATTGTGTGTCGCTGCTGGGAATAGTAGTACACCGCTCGCTCAGCATTCTGTTTACTGCCACTCTGTGTACCTCGCTCAGCCACACTATATAGCATTCTGTTTACTGCCACTCTGTGTCTGCTGGGAATAGTAGTACACCGCTTGCACAGCCACACTATATAGCATTCTGTTTACTGCCACTCTGTGTACCTCGCTCAGCCACACTATATAGCATTCTGTTTACTGCCACTCTGTGTCTGCTGGGAATAGTGGTACACCGCTCGCTCAGCCACACTATATAGCATTCTGTTCACTGTTCTGTGTCTGCTTGGAATAGTGGTACACCGCTCGTTCAGCCACACTATATAGCATTCTGTGTACTGTTCTGTGTCTGCTGGGAACAGTAGTACACCGCTCGTTCAGCCACACTATATAGCATTCTGTGTACTGTTCTGTGTCTGCTGGGAACAGTAGTACACCGCTCGCTCAGCCACACTATATAGCATTCTGTTCACTGTTCTGTGTCTGCTGGGAATAGTGGTACACCGCTCGCTCAGCCACACTATATAGCATTCTGTTCACTGTTCTGTGTCTGCTGGGAATAGTGGTACACCGCTCGCTCAGCCACACTATATAGCATTCTGTTCACTGTTCTGTGTCTGCTGGGAATAGTGGTACACCGCTCGCTCAGCCACACTATATAGCATTCTGTTCACTGTTCTGTGTCTGCTGGGAATAGTGGTACACCGCTCGCTCAGCCACACTATATAGCATTCTGTTTACTGTTCTGTGTCTGCTGGGAATAGTGGTACACCGCTCGCTCAGCCACACTATATAGCATTCTGTTCACTGTTCTGTGTCTGCTGGGAACAGTAGTACACCGCTCGTTCAGCCACACTATATAGCATTCTGTGTACTGTTCTGTGTCTGCTGGGAACAGTAGTACACCGCTCGTTCAGCCACACTATATAGCATTCTGTGTACTGTTCTGTGTCTGCTGGGAACAGTAGTACACCGCTCGTTCAGCCACACTATATAGCATTCTGTTCACTGTTCTGTGTCTGCTGGGAATAGTGGTACACCGCTCGCTCAGCCACACTATATAGCATTCTGTTCACTGTTCTGTGTCTGCTGGGAATAGTGGTACACCGCTCACCCGTCACTGTATAGCATTGTGCTCTGTGTCGCTGCTGGGAATAGTGGTACTGTATAGCATTTCTGTACTGCCACTGTACTGCTGCCAGTCAGCGTGTACTGTAAGGATAAGTGAAATGAGGAAGAAATCCGGTGAAAGAGGGAGGGGCAAGGGAAGAGGTGTTTCCCCTGACGGTTCACGTACAGGCCACAGGGGAGCACCCAAGAAAACCCACTCAATACCACCCATGTTGTCCAGGACAACAACCCTCACAAATCCAAAAGAACAGGACCAGATAATTACTTGGATGACCTCTCAAGCGTCCAGCAGTGGGTTAAGCAGCACCAGCACATCACGCACGAGGTCCGAGTCCTCAGCCAGTTACAAGGAGCCAGTGGGCACAAAGCTGACACAACCGGCAGCGACACCACGCACACAACTGCCAGATAACCAGTCCGATGAATTACCTCAGGACACAATGGGGTATTCGCAGGAGCTATTCCCAGCCCAACAAACTTCCACCTTTCAAAGGTCAATGGAGGAACAGCCAGAAATGTTGTGCCTGGATTCACAACCGTTAACTGTGGGAAATGTACCGCGCACTGAAATACGAGGCGAGTCCGAAGAGGACTCGGAAACCCAAATCCCAGAGCAATTTGGGCAGGAGGGGTTGCAATTGCAGGAGGTCGGCCGACAAGATCTGGAAGACGACGTTGGAGTGTGCTGCGCAGAGGTTGTTGTGGGGAGCTCTACTCCACGGCGGTGGCCCACAATGACATATGACGAGTTTGAGGAGATGGAAGAGGAGGGTATGGACAATGTGGACAGAGACCCAGATTTTGTTTGTGAACGAGAACATCGCCGTCGTAGCAGCAGCACAGATGAGTCTGTTGAAGAACACACTGCTGCACGAGTTCGCCTTGTGCCACAAGGTAGGCGGCGCGCAATTTCAGGCACCACAAGCGTGGAAGTTCAAGTGAGAGGCAAAAGAGGAGCAAACAGAAATCGCCAGCAAGGAGGCAGGTGCTCCAAAGTCTGGGCTTTCTTTGAAGACTGCACTGAGGATGTTACCATGGCGATTTGCAAGGTGTGCAAGACCCGCCTGAGCAGGGGGAAAAATATTAACAACCTCTCCACCACCAGCATGAGCCGTCACATGCTATCCAAACATCCCACTCTTTGGGCAAACGCGTCAGGACAGGGTACCAGAAACAACACTGCCTCCCTTGGGTTCACCAGACCCGCCTCAGCAGCAGCAGTAGCCCAGCCATTGCGTGGTTCACAACATTCACAAACATCAGACGACGCTGACACTGTCACTTTCCGGAGTAGTGCTCTTGAGGTCTCCCAGTGTTCATCAAACACAACAACCAACAGCCCTTCCGTGTGCAGCGCTACGGTTCAGTTGTCTGTGTCGGAGATGTTTGAGCGCAAGAGGAAATTGCCAGCAAATGACCCCCGGGCCGTGGCAGTAACAGCCAGCATAGCCAAGCTTCTGGCCTGCGAAATGCTGCCATATCGATTGGTGGAGACAAACAGCTTCAAGGGCATGATGTCAGTGGCCATCCCACGTTACGTGGTTCCCAGCCGCTACCACTTTGCACGCTCTGCAGTGCCTGAGTTGCATGAGCACGTGGTCAGCAAAATAACCCGAAGCTTGAAGAATGCCGTTGCCTGCAAGGTTCACCTCACCACTGACACCTGGACGAGTGCGTTCGGCCAGGGTCGATACATCTCCCTTACCGCGCACTGGGTGAACCTTGTGGAGCCTGGCAGCGATTCCTCACCTGCTACGGCACGGGTGTTGCCCACGCCACAAACAGCTGCACCGCCGTCCCTCCCACTGGATAACAGCAGCACCTACCTCTCTGACTCCTTCTCCTCCAATGCATCTCAAAGCTGTACCTCATCCGGAAACGCTAACCCAGCAGCAGTAGGATCGTGGAAGCAGTGCAGCACAGCTGTTGGCATGCGTCAGCAAGCGTTGCTGAAGCTAATCTGCCTTGGGGATAAGCAGCACACAGGGGAGGAAATTTGGAGGGGAATAAAGGAACAGACGGATTTGTGGCTGGCACCGCTGGACCTGAAACCGGGCATGGTTGTGTGTGATAATGGGAGTAATCTCATTCGCGCTTTAAGGTTGGCTAAGCTGACACACATCCCTTGCCTGGCGCACGTGATGAACCTAGTAGTTCAGCGGTTCCTGAGGACATACCCAGGCGTGCCCGATCTGCTGTTGAAGGTGCGTCGAGTGTCCAAACATTGTAGAAATTCCAGTACTGCTTCGGGGGCACTCGCCAAGATGCAGGAGCGCTTCAATCTCCCCCACCATCGCTTGCTGTGTGATGTCCCTACGCGCTGGAATTCTACGCTGCACATGCTAGCCCGCTTTTGCGAGCAGAAGAGTGCAGTGGTCCAGTACATGACGGCGCAGTACCGAGGCGCATCCGGCCAGCTGCCAAGCTTCTGTGGATCCGATTGGGCCAACATGTTGGACCTCTGCCAAGTCCTCCAAAATTTTGAGCAATCCACGTTGCTTGTGAGCAGTGACAACTCTTCAGTCAGCATTACCATACCACTGCTGTGTTTACTGAAGAGGTCGATGTTAAAAATCAAGGAAACAGCTGTCATGATGCAACTGGGGGAATCTGAAGGAGAAAACGATCAGCGTGATGGTACCAACATCAGGCCATCCGCCTCAGGGAACGCTGGCCCCAGCAGCTATGACGAAGAAGAGGAGGAGGAACAGCTGGAGTTGGAGCAGGAATTTCATGCCACCACTGACGAGGGCCAGAGCGGTGCACGTTGGACTTCCACAATTCAACGCGAATGGTCAGCAGAAGCAGACCAGGAGGAAGGTGACGACTATGATGCATCACAACAACTATCACAACGCTCACAAGAGGATGATGAGGATTCTGGTAGGACTCTGGCACACATGGCTCAATTCATGCTAGACTGCATTGAACGTGACCCACGCATTGTGCGCATTCTGGACAACACCAATTACTGGGTTTATACCCTTCTGGATCCACGGTACAAACACAATGTTCCAAAACTGCTTGAAGAAAGAGTCAGACAGGTCAAAATGGAAGAATACCAGCAGGCCCTTGTGGAGACTTTAGAGAGGAGATTGACATCCTCCCCCTCCTCTAGCCAGTTGTACGCAGACAGACTGACTTCCGCAAACCCAGGACGACCAGGAGGGCAGCAAACAACGCAAGCCGCAGCTAGTACCCAAAAGGGAATGGTATCGGCAGTGTCCTTGGAGTGGGAAAATTTTCTGACACCCATGCAGCCGCAGCCCACTGAACAGCAAGCGTGCAGATCCACCTCCAACACCGATCGCCTGGAGAAGATGGTCAAGGACTACATGTCAGATGGCGTAGCTGTGTCGAACCATCCATCTGCACCCTTCAACTATTGGGTATCGAAGCTAGACACCTGGCACGAACTGGCAATGTACGCAATAGAGGTGCTGGCTTGCCCGGCAGCCAGCGTTATGTCGGAACGCTGTTTCAGTGCTGCCGGAGGCATCGTCACAGATCGGCGTATCCGCCTCTCTACAGACAATGCAGACCGTCTGACTCAAATTAAAATGAATCAATCCTGGATTGGAAATGACTACGCAACACTCCAGGACCCCAACCAAGTAACATGACCAATGAACATCTGGGATGGTGTTGCGTTTCCGGGCCCTGTTTATTGAACCTCTCATCTGTATTACATTTATGACTGCATGGCGGCAAAAAGCATTGCTGCTATATCCGCACGCTTTTTGTCCACATGCAAGGCCTGGGTTGTTGTGTCTCACAAAGCGTGGCCTTCTCCTCCTGCGCCTGCTCCTGTTCCATCACGTCTGCTGCTGCTGGGTTAGCGTTGCCGCGTGGTCCCTGTTTATTGAACCACTTATCTTTATTACATTTATGACTGCATGGCGGTACAAAGCCTGCTATCCGCACGCTTCTTGCCCTCATGCAAGGCCGGGGTTGTTGTGTCTCACAAAGCGTGGCCTTCTTCTCCTCCTGCGCCACCCTCCTCCTGTTCCATCACGTGTGCTGCTGCTGGGTTAGCGTTACCGGTCCCTTTTCCTGGAACCTCTTATATGTATTACATTTATGACTGCATGCCGACAAAAAACATGTTACCTGTGCAAAGAAAACAGACATTTCCCGCATTTAAAAGACAGTTTTCCCTTTGAAACTTTAAAATCGATTTTCTCAAAAACTATAAGCTCTTTTTGCTAATTTTTTTTTCCTCTTGTACCCACTCCCAAGGTGCACATACCCTGCAAATTTGGGGTATGTAGCATGTAAGGAGGCTTTACAAACCACAAAAGTATGGGGCCCCATTGACTTCCATTATGTTCGGAGTTCGGGTCGAACACCCGAACATCGCGGCCATGTTCGGCCTGTTCGGCCCGAACCCGAACATCTAGATGTTCGCCCAACACTAGTAGTCACCTCATAACATGATTAGATTATCGTGAATTACACAGAAAAGTCTATAAATCAATAAATAATGATTGCAGCCTTAGTGCACCAAGCGGGTTGAGCCCGCGTGGTGCACTAAGGCTGCTTTCTCGGCCATCTCTCTTCTCCCCTCTGGCGTTTGGACAGCTGTATCCTGGTATTCAATTCTTGCGTAAGTTTCATAGGCTTCATTCCTCTTACTTGACACGGTGCACTTTATCCATACTTGGTGTAAGCAGCTAACATATCAATCAATTTGTGCTATACTATTGTAAATTATGATGGTCTTTCATTATGCACTTTATTAATCAAGGCTTGTTTGCACATATTATTTATTAATTATTGATTTATAGACTTTTCTGTGTAATTCACGATAATCTAATCATGTTATGAGGTGACTACGCATATTGATATTATAACCGTTTCAGAAGCCAGTTGTTATTACATTGTTTTATTATTTCATCAGTGGGATTGAGAGACCCTGTTGGTCACATGGAATGACACTTTTTAAGTGTTTTTACAATTGATGTTTTTTTTGGAATACAATAAAGATTGATATATATTTTTGAAATGTATTAGTTTGGTGCTGTTTATGGGGACCTCCTTCTCTGGTTGTCATTATTATAGCTTTTTTCCCCCTAGCACACTCTAATTGATATATTGCTACAATAGTCTTATATAAATCATTATCTTGCATGGTGCTGGTCCCAATTTTTGAGTAAACACATTAATTCCTCTTCAATTGCTTGTACTGGTAACTCTTCTCTGCGTACATTCCCCTTTCCAATGCGTAAATTTGTAAGCATACAATCGCACGCAGAAAATTAGATGCGAGTAATGCATTCGTAGTTCACTATGCAATACACATGTTAACTACGCATAACGGTATTTCACTACGCGTAAATTCGTAAGCGTAGTTTTGAAACTGCTCTACGAACTATGATGCGTAGATGTGAACTATGATGCGTAACTTCGCATTGGTGTCGTTTTTGCTCATCCCTGGATTCAAGTCAAGACTGGCTGGGCCACTTCAAAACATTAATGTTGTTGTCTGCTAACCATCTCTTCACCACTTTTGCTGTGTGTTTACAGGATTAGGTTTCCTGGTCCATTGGCTGAAAAAACACCCCCAAAGCATTGAGTTCCCACCACCATGTTTGACAGTGTTCTTAGGGTTGAAGGATTCTCTTTTGTTACGCCAAATGAAGGAGGCATCATTGTGTCCAAACATTGGAATTTTTGTTTCGTCTGACCATAACACAGAAGACCAGAAGTCTTCTTCTTTGTCCAGATGAGCATTTGCAAAGGCCAAGTGAGCTTTTGTGTGCCTTATCTGGAGAAGTGGTTGTTGAACCTGTTGTTCACAGTGCACCCACCTACTTATGTGAGCGCACGCAGTGTGATATTTAATACCACCAGTCACTGTACCTGTTCACAGTATGTGTGTGTGAGATATGTGCACATTTGTAATACCCATCACTGCATATACCTACCTGTTGTGTTCAGTGCACCCACCTACCTACGTGAGTGCACCACTTTCACTGTCTCTCCCCACCTGCCTTCACCTGTCACCCTCACCTAGGCTGGCACCCGGTGCACCATGTGCCAGCCTAGGTGAGGGTGAAGGCAGATGGGGAGAGACATCGGAAGCCGGCAGCTATGCGTCCCAAAGGACGCATTCTCTGCTATGTGGTGGGGCGGTGGAGATCTTCAATCAACTTAATTGAAGATCGCAAGATACGAGGATACTGTATTCGTGGGATCATTTACCCAGGATATTGGGGTGGGAATTTTTTTTAAAGGTACAGGTAAGTATTTCTGGTAATTAACCTCTTTGCCCGGATATCCTGAGCTCAGCTTGGGGTAACCCGCCGCGGAGGATTGCTCTGGCCCTGCTGGGCCGATTTGCATAATTTTGGTTTTTGTTACATGCAGCTAGCATTTTGCTAGCTGCTTGTAACATCCGCTCGCCACTGATCCGCTGCTACCCGCTGCCCCACCCCCCTCCAGACCCCTTGCACAGCCTGGCCAATCAGCGCCAGGCTGCACTATGGGGTGGATCGGGACTCCCTCTGATGTCATGACATCAATCCGATCATCGCCATGGCGACGGGGAAAGCCCATACAGGAAATCCCGTTCAGAACGGGATTTCCTGTTGGGTATTTGCGCCGGAGGGGATCCGAGGGGTGGGAGGGATAGTGAAGGGAGGGGGGAAGCATGTAGCTAGCACTAGGCTAGCTACGTGGAAAAAAAATACCCTCCCGCTGCCGTGCACAGCAGATAATTAGAACAGCAGGGAGGTTTAGAACATTAAAGGATTTTTTTTGTGGTTGTGTTTTTATTTCATTTAACCCTTTGTGGAAATGGGTAAGGGGTACTTTGTGGGTACCAAGGGCTTTGTACCCCTATACTCATTTCTCCTGGGAGGGGGGTTCGCATCTGTAGTCCTCTACTTAAAGGGGACTCCCAGATGCCACCATGGACCCCCCCAGGAAGTCATCACCCCCACCGCCTCCTGTAGCACCGGAGGTGGGGAAGAGTCCCTTGTCCATGGATTGGACAAGGGCTCAGGGGGAGAGGGGAAGGCTTGGCCGCCCCTCTCCCCCCTCTCCCCCCCCCCCCCCCAATACCATGGACCATGCAGGCTGGTATAGCTCAGGGTGCGAAGTCCCATGCAGCCAGGGCTCCTCATTCTGGCTATCCCAGCCTGCATGGGGGACAAGGGGTTACAGAGAGCTCGATAGGGGGACCTCACGTCCATTTTTTTTTTTCAGTTTTCCCACACTCAGCACATAAAAATTTAAGAAAATTAAATCGATTTTCTCAAACTATAAGGTCTTTTTGAATTTTTTATTTTCCTCTTGTAGTCACTGGCCTCCTCTACATACCCTGCAAATTTGGTGTTTTTACTATGTAAGGGGACTTTTGCCATTAACCGCTAAATTTGGCGGGCATTAAAGTCTATGGGAAAAATGCGAACACAGACTTTTTTTTTATTGAACAAAAAAAATTGTGGTTCACCGCGAACGCGAACCACCGAAGTTCGCCGGGAACCATTTGCCGGCGAACCGTTTGAGCCATCTCTAGTCAGGTAGTGGTTGACTATTTAACACAGAACAACTCATCTTCCGCAGCCACCAGCACTACTACAAG
Source organism: Hyperolius riggenbachi (assembly GCF_040937935.1). Taxonomy (NCBI): domain Eukaryota; kingdom Metazoa; phylum Chordata; class Amphibia; order Anura; family Hyperoliidae; genus Hyperolius; species Hyperolius riggenbachi. The sequence continues at coordinate 207,952,522 of NC_090657.1, read as the reverse complement.
CACCACATCCGCTGCATTTGAAACTGAGTTATTTGGTGGGGAAATCACTGATGCCCAGCCATTATTGTTACAACAAGATGAAGGCGCTAAGCAAGTTACACCACCTCATATGTCTGAGTTAAGCGACACTATGGACGTAAGGTAGGAGGATGAAGTACCTGCTGTTGGTGCAGTTTAGGAGATGTCTGAGACAAGCAAAGCTGGGCAGGATGATTGTGATGACGATGATACGGATGCCACGTGGGATCCTAAGAGACAAGATGACCATGGGGGACAGTTCAGAGGGGGAGTCAGAGAGGAGTAGGAGGAGACGAGTTCCTGAAAGAAGCAGGGGGAACTCGTCATCAGCTGGTGGCAGTGTCCGACGCCATGTATCGCCACCTATGGACAGCCAGCCAACATGCCCTTCAACGTCAGCTGCTGATGCCACCATAGTGCCATCACCCTAGGGGGGGCTCAGTGGTTTGAAAATGTTTTAATATGCCTGCCTCAGATCAGAGCAATGCAATCTGTTCTCTCTGCCTCCAAAAATTGAGCCGTGGAAAGGCCCACACTCACGTAGGGATAACTGTCTTATGAAGGCACATGCAGAAAGGGCACAAACTGCAATGGGAATGGGTGCAGCATCTTCAGCCACTTTCTCTCTTGCACCTTCACAGCCACCCTCCTCCACTCTGCCTCTGACCTTGATCGGTTCCTGCTACTCTGCCCACAACAGTCAGGTGTCTGTGAAGGATATCTTTGAGTGGAAAAAGCCAATTTCTGCCAGTCACCTCCTTGCCTGGCGTCTTACAGCTGGCTTGGCGCAACTGTTATCTCGTCAGCTGTTACCATACCAGATGGTGGACTCTGAGGCCTTCCATAAATTTGTGGCCATTGGGACTCCACAGTGGAAGATACCAGGCCACAATTATTTCTCTAAAAAGGCGATACCCAAACTGTACCGTGAAGTTGAGAGGCAAGTGGTGTCATCTCTGGCACACAGTGTTGGGTCAAAGGTCCACCTGATCATGGATGCCTGGTCTGCCAAGCACGGTCAGGGCAGGTACATTACTTACACAGCCCATTGGGTCAACCTGGTGACCGCTGGCAAGCAGGGAGTACGTGGCTGTGCAGCTGACCAACTTGTGACACCTCCACGGCTTGCCAGCAGGCCTCCTGCCACCTCCTCTCCTCCTGCTACATCCTCTTCGCTGTCATCCTCCTCCTACTTGGTGGAGTGGCAGTTCAACTCTGCTGGTGCTGTGATCTCCTCCTTTCCAGCTACACAGCCCCAGCTGCCCAGGGCCTATGGTGTATGCCAGGTATGATGGTGTCATGCCATCTTAGACATGTCTTGCCTCAAAGCGGAGAGCCACACTGGAGCAGCTCTCCTGGCTGCTCTTAACAAACAGGTGGATCAGTGGCTGACCCCGCACCAGCTGTAGATCAACAACGTGGTGTGTGACAACGGCAGCAATCTCATTTCCGCTTTAAATTTGGGAAAGCTGACACGTACCCTGCATGGCATGTGCTGAATCTAGTCATTTAAAGATTTGTGTCAAAGTACCCAGGCTTAGAGGACATCCTGAAACAGGCCAGGAAGTTGTGTGGGCATTTCAGGCGGTCTTACACAGCCATGGCACACTTTGCGGATATTCAGCGGAGAAACAAGTTGCCGGTGAGATGCCTGATTTGCGATAGCCCGACTCGCTGGAATTCGACCCTCCTTATGTTCTCTCGTCTGCTAGAACAGGAGAAAGCTGTCACTCAGTACCTCTACAACTACAGTAGAAGGACACACTCTGGGGAGATGGGGATGTTCTGGCCCAACAACTGGACACTCATGTGAAATACATGCAGGCTCATGCAGCCGTTTGATGAGGTGACAAACCTGGTGAGTCGCAGTGAAGGCACCATCAGCAACTTGATTCTGTACGCTTACTTCCTGGAGCGTGCCATGCGTAGAGTGGTGGATCAAGCTGTGGAGGAGTGTGAACAGGAAAAGTCACAGGAGGAAGCGTTGTGGGATCAATTCTCATCAGAACCAGATGTTTCCTCAACACCTGCGGCAGCACAGAGGGAGGAGGAGGAAGGGTCGTGTGGGGAAGAGGAGTCAGACTCGGATGATGAGGAAAGTGTTTCTTTGGAGGAGGCGGCGGTGGCAGAAGAACAACTGCAGCAGGCGTCGCAGGGAGCTTGTGCTGCTCAGCGTTCCCATGGTATTGTGGGTGGCTGGGGGGGAGGAGGAGGACTTACCTTATGTCACTGAGGAAGAGCAAGAGGAGATGGATAGTACATCTGGATCTAACTTTGTGCAGATGGCGTCTTTCATGCTGTCCAGCCTGTTGAGGAACCCCCGTGTAAAAAAAAAACTCAAGGGTAATGAGCTGTACTGGGTGGCCACGCTACTAGACCCTCGGTATAGGCACAAAGTGGCGGAGATGTTTCCAAATCACCAGAAGGCAGAAAGGATGCAGCACTTGCAGAACAAGCTGGCAACTAAGCTGTACAATGCGTTGAAGGGTTATGTCATGCGATAAAGGTACCACTGCCAATAATCCTTCTCCCATGTCCACGCAGGCAAGGACAAGGACGCTTCAGTGATCTCATGGTGATTTCTGCCCTTAAAACGCTGCTTTTTTGAGTCAAATCCAGATTTTTTCCCCGGTACTTTTGGCATATATTCCACTCATCCATGCAAAAACTCAGATGTTAAACCCCTTGAAACATATTTACCATCACTTTTGTGGCCAGCATATGTGTTTCTAGTTTTCAAAGTTCGCCTCCCCATTGAAGTCTATTTCAGTTCGCGAAAGTTAGCGCAAACTGAACTTTTGCGGAAGTTCGCGGTTCACAAACCAAAAAAATCGGAGGTTCGGCCCATCTCTATATAGAAATGGCCTTGTAGCTTGTAGCTGCAGGTCCTCACTGAGTTCCTTAGTCTTAACTTTGACTGTCCATAAACCAACTGCAGTGAGCTGCTGGTTTTCACCTGTTTAATTGATTAAAATAGCTTTAGAACAGTTTGGGATATTTGGAATGGTACAGAACTTTGGATTTACCCACAGACTGTGACAGTTTGTGAAGGGTATGAATAATTTTGGACTAAACACATTTTTTCCTCAAATGTAAATAAAAAGCAGAGAAATGTTGTTTTCCCCCACAATAATGCTTCTTGTACATAATCTTGTTATCTTTTGGAAGATACCTACATAATTTACCATCAAAAATTACTTGCTGGTTGAATAAAAGTAACTTTACCATAATTTGACAGGGGGTATGAATAATTATGGGCAGCACTGTGTTGACTAACTTGCAAGAAACAGAGTAAGATATTGGCTGATCAGCCTTCTTCAGAATTATTACAGGAACAGTTATTTATTTTTCCTTTTAAGTTAGCCAATAATTGGTATCATCCTCATTTATAACTGATGTAGACAGTAATTGTGTGCTTTCTGGTGATGTTAAGTTGCTCATACACCACTCAATGTTCAAACATTTTATTGAATCAGAGGAGAATTGACTATTTTTCCATTCTGCTTGATTGATGGAATTTGACTGATGTATTGTCAAATCAACTCAATCGGGCAGGATAGAAAATATTGGTGAACTGCAATGGAATCGGCTAACGTTCACAAGATTTAGATGGACACAGATTGGATTGTTGGTGTTGGAGCATGGGGGCACAACATGGTTCAGCTCGATTAGGGAAACAGAATCCTATCAAATCTTGCTTGTAGTGTGTGAGGCCCTAGTAGATCGACTTTCCATCAACCACACTGTAGTTGATTACTTGATGGAAACTCAAGTAATGTATGGGTACCTCTAACCACTTCACCACTGAGGGGTTTTACCCCTTGAACACCAGAGCAATTTTCACCTTTCAGCGCTCCTTCCATTCATTCGTCTATAACTTTATTATTATCGCAATGAAATGAACTATATCTTGTCTTTTTTCGCCACCAATTAGGCTTTCTCTAGGTGGGATATTATGCCAAGAATTTTTATTCTAAATGTGTTTTAATGGGAAAATAAGAAAAAATGTGGGAAAAAAAATATTTTACAGTTTTTTGGCCATTATAGTTTTTAAATAATGCATGCTACTGTAATTAAAACCCATTGCCCATGATTTGTCCCGGTTATAAAACCGTTTAAATTTCGTCCCTATCACAATGTTTTGAGCCAATATTTTATTTAGAAATAAAGGTTTTTTTTTTTTTTCAGTTTTGCATCCATCCCTAATTGCAAGCCTGTAGTTTATAAAGTAACAGTGTTATACCCTCTTGACATAAATATTTAAAAAGTTCAGTCCCTAAGGTAACTATTTATGATTTGTTTTTTTTATTGTATTTTTTTTTTTTATTACAAAAAAAAAAAAAAAAAAAATTGTAGTGTGGGAGGTAATGAGTTAATTTATTGTGTAAAACTAATGTATTTGTATATTTAAAATGCTTTAGGGTGCACTTTTACTATTTACAGTGAGTTTGTGTTCATGCGACCTGTAAGCGCCCGGAAGGACGCTTACAGGAAGCACTACGAGGCTGGGAAAATCACAATGATTGCGCTTTTTCTCATAGAAGCAGCAGATCATTGCGGAGGCTTAGATCAACGAACAGGAATGGATTTTCCTGTTCATTGATCTCCGGGCGGGCGGCGGCGTGCACAAGCAGCGGGAGCACAAGCGGCGGGAGCGCGGACGATGGCGGTAGCGCTGGAGGTACGGATTTCTCCGTCCCTTGGTTTTTTAAGGGTAGAAAAAGGGACGGAGAAATTCATACCACAGGGGGGTTAAGTGGTTGAAGTGAACACGAGGTGAGAGTGATATGGAGGCTGCCATATTTATTTCCTTTTAAAGGGTACCAGAGCCCAATGTTCTATTATTAAAAAATGCTGTGTAGGTGGGAGGGTGTCATACTTTACTTACCGCTGCGTGGCTCCGTTCCCATTTCAAACCCCCATTGCAGCTCCAGACCAGAGCATCCAGTATGGAAATACTTCTGCCCTGTGAACGCGCTACTCCATCTTCCCTACTGCAGAGGGCTGTGGAACGCGCACGCGCAGATGCCTGCAGGACGGGAGCGAGTGGGCGTGACTAGGAAAGATGGAGGAGCACGTTCACAGGGCAGAAGGAAATACTGTGAATGCACGGCACAGTATTTCCATACTGGACTCTCTGGTCGGGAGCCGCAATGGGAGGATGAAACGGGGGAACAGAGCCACAAAGCTTGAAACTAAGGGAGCGGCAAGTGAACTATGACACCTCCCACCTGCATAACACCTTTTTTTTATCATAGAATGTTGGGCTCTGGCATCCTTTTAAGCAATACCAGTTGCCTGGCTGTCCTGCTGATCCTCTGCCTATAATACTTTTAGCCATGGACCCTGAATAAGCATACAGCAGATCCGGTGTTTCTGACATAATTGTCAGATCTGACAAGATTAGCTGCATGCTCGTTGCTGGGGTGATTCAGACACTACTGCAGCCAAATAGCTCAGCAGGGCTGCCAGGCAACTGGCATTGATTAACATGGAACAAATATGGCAGCCTCCATATCGCTCACACCTCAGTTTCACTTTAAGACCTGACCATAAAATGCATGATTCTTTTTTAGAAAGATCGCAATATAAGCTCAACCCCAAAAATAAGCCCGGTTTGCAATGTCACCGTGGTCACGGGAATACGTAGTATACATTGCACACATAGTGAATAATTATTTGATTAGAGATGAGCGAAGTTATGGCTGCCAGTTTTGTGAGCTTTTCGTAGAACTTCCATCGGTTGTCAAGAATCTCATGAACCGGTTTATCTAAACTGGGGAATTCAATCAGACACAACATAAAAGTGAAACTATAAATCGTGTCTTTTGATCAATATTAAGGGCTAAAATAGATTGAAACATTTCGCTTTGAGTTACACTTGTTTACAGCTAAAAGGATTTTCCTTGCTTTAATGCGGCTACATGGGAAAAAAATGTAGATCATTGTATCGGTACACGGGCAAGGCAGGGAGCTCACGGCTGTTGGGATTTTAGGTTTTTCAGGCATTTTCTTCCTTTTTACAATTGTGTTCCACACGTGATTTTCTTTTCTTCTTTTTTTATGTATTTATAACATTTTATTGAATTTTAACAACTTACAGCTTTATAGAAAAGACATTGTTTGCTAAATTGTACATGAGACCTAAAATGGCAATAACCTTAATTAAAACAATTAACATGTCAATAACATATATTCTATTATAATACATCTGGCACGTCTGGTTAAGTAATGTAAACTTTGACGTATGATCTTATCTATAGTCTTTATTAAAGATAGAACTCTTGGCAATCCCCTACTCAAACCTTCCCCGACCCTCTATCAAATAGAGGTGGAAGGCTGATAAGGGGTTTTGATTAGGTCTTCGCAGATTTGAAGACACTGTCTGGTATCGGCTTTAATATGGCGTTCCATCCTGTATCTTGATATCTTCAAATTAGATTAGTGTGAGGATGTTCATGGGTTCATTAACCACTGTATGGTCTCTACTAGTAGGATTGGAGAGATGCATCATAACATTGGGTTCTTATATTCAAACCAATAATCTGAAACTTTAACCCAAACTATAACTAAACTAATTCTAACTACTTTAAGGTAGCTGCTTGGGGTTGTATTTAGTAGTGCCAGAATATTGTAATTTAGCTGGTGGTATTGTTACTTTTCACTTAGGGAATGGGCCCTGATAAAGGTCATTGGATTTACCCTTAGGGTGCATACACACATCAGACCATAGTCTTTGGAAAATGAAAGATCACAGACCAATTTTACCCCCTTCCATGTAGTATGAGAGCCATACCTACACAGTCTATTCTATTGAGCTGAACTTCCCATCAGATAGAAGTCTTTGCAAGATGCTGTACACATTCAAAAGATCAGTATCTGCAAAAGATCTGTTCCTGCAAAAGATCCGTTCCTCCAAAATGCATTCATAGTCTGTATCTGCAGATCCTCATACACACCTTGTTTGACATTCATTTGCAGATCAGATCCACCCATAGGATGGATCTTCAGATCTGCAGATTATTGTCTGATCTGCAGATGAATGTCTGGTAAACAAGGTGTGTATGAGGATCTGCAGATATCATAGACTATGAATGCATTTTGGAGGAACAGATCTTTTGCAGATACTGATCTTTTGAATGTGTACAGCATCTTGCAAAGATCTGTTCCTCCAAAATGCATCCATAGTCTATATCTGCAGATCCTCATACACACCTTGTTTACCAGACATTCATCTGCAGATCAGACAATAATCTGCAGATCTGAAGATCCATCCTGGTGGATCTGATCTGCAAATGAATGTCAAACAAGGTATGTATGAGGATCTGCAGATATCCTAGACTATGAATGCATTTTGGAGGAACAGATCTTTTGCAGATACTGATCTTTTGAATGTGTACAGCATTTTTGTGTGCAGCATCTAGCAAAGATTTCTATCTGATGGGGAGTTAAGCTCAATAGAATAAACTGTGCAGGTATGGCTCTCATACTACATGGAAGGGGGTAAAATTGGTCTGTGATCTCTCATTTTCCAAAGACTATGGTTTGATGTGTGTATGCACCCTTAGTTTCTAGTTCTTATAATAGATTCTAATTTCAGATTGGAATTGACCAAGGCTTGGAAGTGCGGCCATGATATGGGTTCTGTGGACTTCCAGTTTACAGTTATAAGGTAGATTACCGCTAAAAGGAGATGGCATATTATAGGTTGAATGTGTTTGTGAATGTTTTCAAGACGAACTATAAAGAGGGCAAGTTCTGGCTTTTGTGAGAAAGCACTTGAGATATGTTTTTAAGAAGCTCTCTAAAGGGTCCCATATTGATCTTACTAAATGGCAGTCCCAAAACATATGTTTTAGTGTACCCAAATATTGTTACATTTCCAGCATGTTGGAGATTGGTTAGGAGTGAATAATGCAATTTTTCTATGGGTTAGGTACCATCTTGTGAGTAGTTTTTGAAATTGTTCCCAGTGAGAAGCACTGTGCGAATATTTTTTTTAACCTGCTGGGCGGTCTGGACGAGCTCAGCTCGTCCAGTACCGCCGGAGCCTGCCGCTCAGGCCCTGCTGGGCCGATTTGACTCAAATAAAAAGCAGCACACGCAGCCGGCACTTTGCCAGCCGCGTGTGCTGCCTGATCGCCGCTGCAGTGCGGCGATCCGCCGCATGCAGCGGCGAAAGAGGGTCCCCCCAGCCGCCTGAGCCCAGCGTAGCCGGAACAAAAAGTTCCGGCCAGTGCTAAGGGCTGGATCGGAGGCGGCTGAGGTCAGGACGTCGGCTGACGTCCATGACGTCACTCCGCTCGTCGCCATGGCGACGAGGTAAGCGAAACACTGAAGGCAGCTCATTGCGCCCTCTAGTGGGCTTTCATGCAGCCAACTTTTAGTTGGCTGCATGAAATAGTTTTTTTTTTTTTATAAAAAAAAAAACCCTCCCGCAGCCTCCCTGGCGATTTTAATAGAACGCCAGAGAGGTTAATCAATTTGCTTTCTGTCAAAATCTGATTTGGTGATATGTTAACCTTTTAGATCGTAAGATCAAACATTGGTGTATTTAGTGAGCAATGCACCACACGTGGTTTTCAGTGGATTCTTATTACAGTATAATCTTGTTGTTATAATTAACTCTGTTATAGTAAACTACATCTCCAGGTCCCGGCCAATCTCCATTATAAGTCTATAGGAGCAACGCCTGGTATAGTAAACTCTGCTATAATAAAACTTCTGTTACAGTAAACATGGTTTTTGGCCCCTACATGACGCTGTCTCTGGATATAGTAAACAGTGGGCGGTGCATGCATCATGTGTCAGTGTGACACCCATGGTCTGCTGCTCTCTTCAGGCTGGTGCTTCAAGGCACGTGTTGCAAGTCCCACCCGCAAAGGTATCGGAGTCACTCACAGGAAGTGGGTGGCTGCCTCTATTCATTAACGGCTGCAATTTTTAAGAAGCCATTGATACTGTACCAGCGATTTGTCCAGCCTGGCTATTCAGCCTTAAAAAGCTGGGCACATTCTGTAACTTCTGTTCTTTTGGTGCCAGTGGGACCCAAATTGTTGGGTGGGGCCCTCGGGGCACTCGCAGAGTGCACAGAGAATTTGGTGTGGCTGACTGTGACTTGCAGTTTGCCAGATATGGCCTTTTCTCCCAGGCTATTTTGCACCGCATGTTGAACAATCTCCTGGCTCCCAACATTGTAGGAACAGTTTCGGGAGGGCCCCTTCCTATTCCGATAGGTCTATGCACCAGTGCCTATAGCATGGTCCATAAAGACATGGGTGACTGGCCTGCATGGAGCCCTGATCTTAACCCTGCAGAGAGCACCTTTGGGATGAAGTAGGGACTGTGAGCCTTGCCTTCTTATCCAACATCAATGCCTGTGCATTAAATGATTGTTGTTATATAATTAAAATATAATAAACCTTTGAATTAAGAACCGGGTGGCATTTAACTTCACTTGTGTAAAAAGGCAGTCAACGGCTCAACACATTTGGTGATCATTGGGTGTTTTTCCTTTGCAGTCAAATCTCTATAATTACTAGAGACAGGCAGCTGCATGTGAAACTTGCAGTAAGTTAGCTTTTTTTTTTTTTTTTTTTCAGGTACCATCGATGTCCTCAACCCATTAAAAGTTCCAAGAGTCATTGCAGCTGATTGTTATGTTGCACGGCCAAGTAGCATCTGCTTTTTTATTTATACAGGTTTGCTTGCACTACCTGTATACCCATATAAACTGTTTAGTAGTAGTTGGAAATTTTCTTGTTATAATCATACACACTTACCATGTTTACTGCACTTTTACTTATGTTCTGCCTGTCTGCAAACATCTACAAGCTGCATTGCTACATACATCCTCCCAATGTACCACACTCCATATTCATTTCACCTGCTCTGCTTTCCTCACCTTGCTCAGCTTCTCATGAACTGTTAGCTTTCCTGAAATCTCTCGCTCCCACCAGCAGCTCAAACATCTCCCAAACATTTAAATCTCATTCACATTTGCTTACTCTCTCCCTCCTGCTCTTACTTGCAGCTGGTGATATATCGCCTAACCCCGGGCCACAGCCTGCTGCCAGATGAGCACCCCCTGCACACTTGCTTCACACACTTCACAGCCCTCTGTCCACAAATAACCTCAACATCCATCCTCACCTCAACCTTATTTCCATCCATCCCACCCACAAACACATGCTCCCCCTACCCTGCGGTCTTTGGAATGCCAGATCTGTCCACAATAAACTTACAGCGGTCCATGACATCTTCCTCTCCAAAAACCCTCACCATCCTCACACTCACTTAGACATGGCTTACCCCCTTTGACTCTGTCGCAGAGGCTGCTCTTTTCTATGGGTAGCTTCACCTCAGTCACACCTCCAGATCAGACAACAGGACTGGGGGAGGGGTGGGTCTGCTCCTCTCCCTACCCTGCACCTTCCGTGTCCTCACCCCACTTCCCTCCATACAATTCACATCATTCAAGACAGACACTATCTGCCTCTACCACTCCCTGCCAGCCATTGTTGTAGTCTTATACCGCCCTCCATCAAGCTCCACAGCACAATTTCTCAACAACTTTGGCTCCTGGCTCCCACACACCATCTCCTATGACCTCCCCACCATCATCCTTGGGGATTTCAATATTCCCATCGATGAACCTAACAACTTTGTCGTGACCCAGACATTCATCGTAGCCAACTCCCCTAGCCTAGTTCAACGCACCAACACCCCCACCCACTCTGCAGGTCACACTCTCAACCTTATATTCGCTAAATCCACCACCATGACAGACCTTGACATTGCACCCTTCCAACCCTCAGACCATCATCTTCTCACCTTCAACCTCATCACAGAAAGCACCTCCAACCTATGTGTCCACCCACCTGGTCGATGGCACCTACATAAGATCAACCCAGTGTCCTTGCTGCAACCCTCCATGCCCTCTTTCACTCTCCCCACCCTAACCTGTCCCAAATCTAGCTGCAGCTCAGTATTGTCAAACCCTCTCCTTAGCCCTAGAGGAAGATGCCCCCCCCCCCAATATTCCACCACAACTGCCCCCCCTAACCCCCAGCCCTGGCGCAATACCCATACTCACAACCTCCGGAGGGTAACACGTGCCACTGAATGGAAATGGAGGAAAACTCAACTTAACCAGGGTTTCCTACAGTACCAGGCTAACCTGCTGCAGTTCCACACTGCCCTTGCTGATGCGAAGCAGGAATACTTCACCAAGCTCATTGGAGCACAAGCTTCCAACCCCCACCATCTTTTTGTCACTTTCAACTCCCTGCTTAGACCCCCCCCCCCCCCTCCAACCTCCATTTCATCCCTCTCTGCCACAGATTTAACAACCCACTTCACCAATAAAATTGTCTCCATCCATCAGGAAATATCTAATCTTCAATCTTCACCTCCCATCCCCTCCCATCCAGCTCCTCCTCCACCCTATCCTCCCCTCACCTCCTTCACTCCTACTACCATTGAGGAAGTCAACCACCTACTGCAGACTTCCTATACCACTACCTCCCCCTTGATCCTATGTCTGCTGGTTTACTCCATCCTCACCTCATGGATTTGGCCCCAGTCCTCACTACCCTGTTTAACCTCTTTCTTTCCACAGGCACCTTCCAAGCAGGCCACTGTACTACCCCTGCTCAAGAAGCCCTCCCTCGACCCCCTCACTACCCTCCAACTCCCGCCCTATCTCCCTCCTTCCCTTTGCCTCCAAACTCCTTGAGTGTCTGGTTCCCAAATGCCTGACCCAGTACCTCAATGCCAACTCCCTTCTAGACCCACTGCAATCTGTATTTCGGCCTGCCCACTCAACCAAAACGGCTCTCACCAAAGTGGTCAATGACCTTGCCTTAGCTAAAGCTGAAGGTAAATATTCCACTCTCCTCCTCCTTGACCTTTCAGCAGGTTTTGACACAGTAGACCATTCATCTACTTTTCCAGTCCCTCCAGTCCATGGGCATTAATGACCTCGCCCTGGCCTAAATCTCATCCTGCCTCTCCAACTGCTCCTTCATGACCTCCTTCAATGAGTCCTCATCCACCCCTAACAACCTCTAGGTGGGAGTCCCCCAAGGCTCGGTCCTTGGGCCCCCTACTGTGCTTCCTATACACATCCTCAATTGGCAAGGTTATCTCCTCCCATGGGTTTTAACTATCATCTGTATGCAAATGACGCCCAGATCTACCTCCACACTCCTGACACATCCTCCACTACCATGGACAAGGTCTCCTCCTGCCTATCAGCCATCTCCTCCTGGATGTCTGCTAGGTTCCTGAAACTAAATCTGGACAAAACTCAATTTATCTTCCCACCCCGGCCATCGCTGAACCTCCCAGATGTGCATGTCACTGTTAACCACACTACCATTTGCCCTACCTCTCAAGCCCGCTTTCTGCATGTCACCCTAGACTCCGCACCCTCCTTCACTCCTCACATCCAAAAACTCACCAAGTCCTGCAACTTCCACCTCCGTTACATCTGCAAGGTCCACATTTTCCTGACCTCTGCCACCACACAACTCATCCATGCACTCATAATCTCCTGCCTTGACTACTGCAATACCCTTCTGTCTAGTCTCCCTATGACCCGATTTGCCCCACTGCAGTCCATCATAAATGCGGCAGCCAGAATTATACACTTCTCCCATCATTCCACCATGGTGGCTTCCCTCTGTGAATTCCTCCACTGGATTCCTATCCAGTCCAGAATCAGATTCAAGATACTGTGTCTGACCTTCAAATATGTACACAAAACCTGTCCACCTACATTTCCGATCTTACTCAGAGGTACACACCTAACTGCTCGCTCCGCTTCTTTAATTAACTTTGCCTGCCCACCCCCTGCATCACCCAGTCCCATGCAGGCCTCCAGGACTTCTCAAGAGCTGCTCCAACACTATGGAACTTCCTACCTCCACCCATTCGGGCAGCCCTCTCCTTCAACCTCTTCAAGAAGGCTCTCAAAACTCACCTTTTCATTCTGACCTACGACCCCTCACTAGTGCTCTAAACCCACAGCTGAACTCTGGTCCCCTAGCTTATATCCCTACCTCCAGAGCCGGATTAACCACATAAGGACCACAGTCTTTACACCCCTTAAAGAGAACCAGAGATGAAGCACCCTCTTGTATTTTACCTTATAAATCAGTGGAAACATGACCGTAAACACCTAATCTCTCTTTGTTTCTTTGTTCTCTGTTTAATCTGACTGTTATCACCTCTGATAAGAATTCCCGACTGAGCATTCAGTCTGGCTTTGCAACGGAAAGATTATAGCTGAGTCTGTCTTCTATGGTGTCATTTTAAGCCCTAGCCTGCCCCCTTGTGGCTCTGCTATAATGACTCAGCTATAATTATTCCCTGCAAAGCCAGAATGAATGCTTAGTCTGGGATTCTTATCACAGCCGATAAGACCCTGTAATGGTCTGCTCAGCTAGCTACACAGGCAGACAGCTGTTTGACCATTCCTTAAGTCTGTGGGATGCAGGTCTCTGGATAAGAGACCTGTCTTTGCTTTGAAAGCTTCAGACCTGCTCTGCTGAGGAATTTGCATATTCTGATTATGCAAATTATGCAAATTGCCTAGTCGCCTCCCTTGAAGGCTTGCAGCATAAACACCACGTGATCCCACAATCCTTTGCTGGTCATCATGGTTTGTTACTGTTGAAACACTCCTGGAGTGTCAGCCTTGCTATTGTTTGCTAAAGATTATCTTAGAGTATTCCTGGGGACTGCATTAGGCATCCCTCTTGTACAGTCAGGTTGTATTATTTGTATTGCCTGTTCTGTCTTCTGTTTGTCCTTGCGATTGCACTGTCGCCAGCGGTTGGCGATGGTGAATAGTTTGCTCCAGAACCTGGATCACCCTTACTCTGGCAGAAAGAGCAGTGGATCGAGGCGCATGCGCGGCGGTGACGAGATGGCCGCTTAGACTCTCTGCTCCGATCTGCCCCGCTCCTCTTTCTCGCCGCAATTAGCTCCCACTCCGCCCTTACAGTGCGGCTCCACCGGACACGGACACAGGAAGCTTCCGAGCACAGATGGCCACGAAAAGCAGCCAGAGAACAGCATCACAGGCCGGCTCCATGGACCGTTTCGTCCGCCCGCCGCAGTCACAAGATGGCGCCGACTGCGCCACAACCACAGTCGCCACCCACCTCTCCCAGCCCACACAGCAGGCCCCATCTCACCCAGACCTGGGCTCCACATCCATAAGCCACATACCGCTGACCGCTGCCACTCTTGAAATAGCTCTGGACAAGCATTACAGAGCCCTCCACGACTCATTGCAACAGATGATCCTATCCGCAGTGAAGGACCTCAGAGGTGACATTACTTCCCTGAACGAACGTTCCACAGCTCTAGAAGATAGGATGGACTCTATTTCCCTAAAACAACACGATATGGAGGACGAGCAACGCCTCATTCAAACCGACCTCAAGGCAATTAGGTCTGCGCAGGAGGACTTTGAAAACCGTGAGCGACGTCAGAATATTCGCATCAAAGGTATGTCCATGACTGTCACAGCCGACAAGCTCCTCACACATCTGCTAGATCTCTACAGATCACTAGTACCTGAACTTACTGATGAAATGTGGCGAATGGACAGGGCCCACCGCTCACTAGGTGAACGCAGACCTACAGCCCAACGCCCTAAAGATGTCATAGTACGACTCCATTACTATGAGGCAAAAGAGGCCCTCCTAAAAGCCATCCGAAATACCTCCACAGTTTCCTTTAAAGGAGATGAACTCTCAATTTATAATGACCTTTCACTCATCACTCTGGCCAAGAGAAGGGCCTTTAAGCCGATTACTCAACTTCTAAGAGATGCAAAAATCCAGTACCAATGGGGTTTCCCCTTCCGCCTTACTGTCAATAGAAATGGCGCACGCTTCACGGTGTCGGATTTAGATGATGCACCAATGTTCCTCAAGCAAATGGGCCTTCGCCTCCCTCCGTCCCATTACACCCAGCAGAGCCTAACCCTCTCCCCGAGTTCACCCCCAAGAAAGATACGTCACATGGCCGACCATTCCAGAGGCACCCTGAGAAGCCTGACCTTCCCGGAAACACCTGAGGACATGGAAGCCCTTCCTACCTGATCTTACTGCCTTCATAACAGATCTTCATAACTCCATCGTCTTAGAGTCTCAGCTTGTTCCTGCTCCAGACTACACGCAAATATATATTTATCTATAATTGTCTATTTTTACTATGCTTTCTTCCTTCTTAGGTTAAAAGACGTTTAGCCATCTGTGCTCTAGTTAGTTGTTAACTTAACGTTAGTCCTTATAGACTGTTCATATATATGGAGGATCGTTGGGGGAGATCTGGGCGGCCCTTTTGGCTCACCCGCATGTACCTCCGTAGAGTCGCCACATTGTCCCACCGTTCTTCTCAGGGACCATGCTTTTTTTGGCGACTCTTCCCCTGGCAACTTTTTTTAGTTGCCCTGCTTTGCTGCCACAATTTTTGCAGTGGCTACACCTTCATCATTGTTTACCTATTGCTGTCGAGTACAACTTATCTTCCCTGGTTCCCCACTTCCCCCTCCCCAACCTTACTCGCTGACTGTTCACACCACAGCCGTCCTGGCCTTCTATACACTTACATCTTCAACATGAATAATGGTTAATCTTTATACGCTTAATACTAAGGGCCTAAATATCCCCCAAAAAAGGAAGTCCTTATTAAAAGACCTCAGAAGACTAGATAGTGACTTGGTTTTCCTGCAGGAAACCCACCTAACATCCAGGTGTACTACACGTCTTACTAACAAACTCTACCCCAATGTCCACCTGGCCTCCGGTCCGAAAAAACGTGCTGGTGTGGCAATTCTGTACAAGAAAGACCTACCTTTTCAGGTTGACAAAACCATCGCGGACCCACAAGGTCACTTTCTAATTTTGGTGGGCACTCTGGCAGGAAAGCCTGTCACTCTAGCTAACACTTATGTCCCCAATACACACCAGATTGACTTCTTATCCTCTTTCCTCACAAAACTGAGCAAAGCAGTGAAAGGTTCTCTCCTGTTGGGTGGTGACTTCAACTTGGCTTACTCCTCTACAAGAGACAGAAGCAAATTATCCTCTACCCTTTCCCAGGCCTCACACGACAGAAATTCACGTAAATTTAGGATACTTCTTAGAAAACACAAACTGTTTGACCTTTGGCGCATAGCTAACCCCACAAGCACAGAATATACCTTCTACTCTCCTCCTCATGCTTCCCATTCCAGACTAGATTACTTTTTTGCTAATACACCAGTTTTACCCATTTTAATCAACTCATCTATTATTCCTACAGCTTGGTCTGACCACCAAGCGGTTACAGTTGATCTAGACTGGCTATCCTCCCCACACAAACCCACCCATTGGAGGCTAAATGAGTCACTTTTCAGGGATAAAGCGCTAATCAACAAATGTTCCGATGAACTTCAATCATTCTTTGACACTAATTTAGACTCAGTCTCCTCTTACGGCCTGCTGTGGGAATCTCACAAGGCTTTTATAAGAGGGTTCTTCATTGCAGAAAGCTCCAAACGTAAGCGCTTCTCTACTGAAAAACTGACACATCTAAACTCCTCCCTCGTTAAGGCTTTTTCCGCTTATAAAAGTTCCCCCACTCAAGACAATTTCTCCAACATCCAACGAATCAAGCTTGACATCAGAGCCCTCCAATCATCCCAGTTAGAAAAAAGCTTGAAATGGACAAGGCAGCTCTTTTTTGAAAGAGGTAACAAACCACACACTATTCTTGCCCGTAAACTCAACCCTAGGGGGTCTTACCAGGCGGTCCACTCACTAAAAGACTCACAAAACACCTTACATCATGACCCCTTAAAAATAGCCCAAATATTCACAGGTTTTTATGAACAGCTTTACAACCTACCAGACCCCTCCTCCTCTCCAAATTATAACACAAGAGTCCTCTCCTTCCTCACAGATCTTAACCTCCCAAAACTCACAGATCAAGAACGCCTTTTACTTAACTCTCCATTCACCACAGAAGAGATATCCAAGGTACTCAAATCTCTTCCCTCCTCTAAATCCCCTGGCCCAGATGGTCTCCCTTACTCTTACTACAAAAACTTCTCCGATATCCTGGTCCCACACCTTGTAACTCTAGCTAATAAGATTATGAAAGATGACTTCCCCCCCTCCTCTATGCTTTCCTCTCTCCTCACTGTCATCCCAAAGGAAGGAAAAGATCCTCACCTACCCCAAAGTTACCGTCCCATCTCCCTCCTCAACTCCGACCTAAAAATATTGACGAAAACCTTGGCTAACCGCCTCAACCCCATTCTTACCAGAATTATCGATAATGACCAAGTTGGCTTTATCATGGGAAGGCAAGCAGGAGACAACACCCGCCGGGCAATAGACCTCATCTCACTAATGAATAAATCAAAGCACCCTTCTCTGCTCCTCAGTTTGGATGCAGAGAAGGCCTTTGACAGATTGTATTGGCCTTATCTATTCCACGTCTTATCTCACCAAGGCTTCACAGGCCCTGTCCTCTCCATGATAAAGTTCATCTACTCATCCCCCACAGCTTCACTCAAACTACCTTTTGCCTCTTCATCTCCCTTTCATATCCGAAATGGCACTAGACAAGGCTGCCCACTCTCTCCCCTGTTATTTGCCTTAAGTATTGAGCCCTTAGCCACAGCCATTAGACAAAACTCTGACATCAAAGGGATTTCCCTTGGCAAACAGGAATGCAAGATCTCTTTATTTGCTGATGACATATTACTAACTCTCACTCACCCACTCACTACGTTACCAGCCTTGCATAGTGTACTGAAAACTTTTGAACTTATCTCAGGCTTTAAACTCAACCAAGATAAGACGGAAGCCCTCCCTATAAAAATCCCTCCCAATCTACTCTCATCTCTCCAATCTTCTTTCCCTTATAAATGGCAAACTCACTCTCTGAAATATCTGGGTATCCATCTCACCCCTACGTACAACACACTATATAAACATAACTTCCCCTCTCTCATACAAAAAATACTACAAGATCTCCATAAATGGACCGCCTATAAGATCTCCTGGTTGGGCCGCATTTACGCACTTAAAATGAACATTCTCCCTCGCCTCCTTTATCTATTTGAGACCCTCCCAGTTACAGTTCCCAACTCCCAACTATCAAGCTTACAATCCGCCTTCTTCAAATTTATCTGGAACCACAAACACCCTAGGGTTCTTAGGTCGACCCTCCTTGCCCCCAGAGACCAGGGCGGCTTGGGCGTCCCTCACCTGCGATATTACTACCAAGCTTCGCACCTCCGCCAACTACCCGAGTGGTCCAATTTTAAAGTCTTTACTAAATGGGGCCTCATCGAAGCAACTAGCATCCTCCCTATATCCTTAGCATCTCTTATTTGGACCCACCCCCAACCCAAAGTTTCCCAACAAGATTTTCTCCCCACCATCAAATTTACACTCCGCATCTGGGGATCTACTGTCCACTTAGCCAAGTTGAGGTCATCACCCTCCCCTCTATGCCCGATCCTAGGCAACCCACATTTCTTACCAAGTCTATCTAGGCCTTTTATGACTGAATGGTTTAGCTTGGGATACTTCAACCTTAAGGATTGGCTTAACCCACTCACAGGTAAAGTTTTACATAAATCCCACTTAGAAGATAAAATTACATTCACACCCCAACTTCTCATGCAATACAAACAGATATCCCACTATCTCCAATCTCTAGTGAAAAACCTTCAAACAACTCCTACATTGTCCCCTTTTGAGAGATTATGTAATAGGTCAGCTCAACAGAAGGGTCTGATCTCTCAGATCTACTCTATCCTACACACAAAATCGGGTTCAACAATTCCCAACCATTCTTACATGGCCAAATGGGATAGCCTTCTATCAACTTCTATCTCAATAGAAGACTGGTACGATATTTGGGATAACGCGAAACATTCCTCACAATGTATCCAAATTCGAGAAAATATATATAAAATACTTTTCCATTGGTATCTTACACCTGACAAATTAGCAAGGATTTACCCAGGCTCATCGGACCTCTGCTGGAGGGGCTGTAATTACAAAGGTACTATCGAACACGTCTATTGGTCCTGTCCTCGGATTTCCCCCCTTTGGTCGGATATCCAAAAACTTATTAAGTCATCCACTAATATTACAGTCCCCTTGGACCCCTTATATATGATCCTGGGCAAATCACCACAAAACAATACTAATAAATATACCAACCGGCTAATAACCCATATTCTAACTGCCACCAGACTATCCATTGCTTCCAATTGGAAGAACATAGCCCCCCCAACACTATCAGAAGTTATCCACAAAATCAATTGGACAAAAAATATGGAACAACTTACGGCTTCACTCAGAGACACAGAATTGAACTTTCACAAAATTTGGGATTCCTGGCCGTACTCCTCTCCCATCTATCAACCCCCCTGAAGTATACCCATCTCTTCTACCCTTCATTAGCTTACTATTGAACTGACCTAACAAGCCATATCCCCACCATTGGACATCCACCCTTGCTAGATTTAGCTAGGTCCTTCCCAAACAGCTCATGTCTCCCATACATAATACAGGCCATCAGGGCAGTGGTGTGACTCCTCTTTCTCACTTCTATATCTCGAAGCCTACTATCTCTTCCCCCCCCCCCTCTCTTCCCTATACCCCCCCCCCCCCCCCACTTCTCAGAATGTGGCTTGAAACTTTTCAGTTACCCATTTATCATGGACTCCAGACACTTGCCACGTCTCCAGCTGGAACTTTCCGTCTTCGAATCAAGATTTAATCCTCCTCGATTTATTCTGCTGTTTCTCCAAAAGCTTCAAGGTTGGACATTGATTGGGACTTCTCTAGATCTACCTCTGGGACTCAACCTAAAGCCCCACTCGTCCTTCCTTTTGTACCCCCATATTCGTTGTACTATTATCTTGACTGTTAACTCTGTGAAACCAGTTCCTGTTATTTCCTATTATTCTCAAAATAAAAACAAGTATGATAAAGAAAGAGCAGTGGATCCTGCTAAGCTCTGTTTTTGTACTTGGATCACACTTGCTCTGGCGGAAAGAGCAGTGGATCCTTCCTGTCCTGACCCTGAACCTAGATCGCACTCGCTCTGGCGGAAGAGCGGTGGATCTCATCTGACCTATTCCTGTTTCTGTTAATTTGTCTGTCTGGATAGCACTCGCTCTAGTGGTAGCAGTGGTGGTTCCTTTTGAATTCTGTCTGGGAGTGTAGGCCAGAGCTGCGGTTGCTGCTGGCTGCTCCTTCTCTCTTTCTTGTCTGATACGAACGCTTGCTGTAGGCTTGGTGGGGTAACCGTTAAGCAAGCGTTCGCGTTTTCTATTTCGTGATTGTGTGGCGTTGGTTAGTTAGGGTGGCGTGCTTGTCTCTGTTGTGCTTATCGTGTCGTAAATGCATTCGCTGTTGCGAATGAGTGCGGTGTTCGCGTTTAACTAGCGTTTATTTTCCTTATCTTCTCATTGTTGTTTGCTGTGCCTTTACTACTCTCGTGCTCTGTCTTGCTCACTCTTGTGTCACTTCTGGCAATCGCCTCTCTCGCGATTGCCTTCCTACTTTGTTTCTGCTGTTGTGTGTTCACCGTTGCGGGTTGGCGACTAGATTGGTGCACACACATACATTCTGTCCCTGTGCTCTCTCTCTTTAAGGGCTATCTTGTCCTGCATTGCTTCCCCTCGTACAATTCCTATCTGGCATATGTGGCTGTGCAGCAGATCTGTTCCTCTGCACTCCACGGCTCCATCTGCCGGCAGGAATTCCCCTCTACAGGTGCATTGCACCTTTTGCTGGGTTCTCTCAGATTATACGCTTGTGGAGGATTTCCGCAGTGTCAGCGCGCATCCTGTGTGCTGACCATGGAAAGAATTCCACAATAGTTACAGACACTTTTAGCAGTGAGGATGAAATAGAGAGCATGGTAAGTGTTTTCTCTAATGTTCTTACTGATATATATGGTAATATACACAAAGGGTGCTTCGTCTCTGGTTCCCTTTTTTTTTCCATTGAACCCACTGCAGCTTTAACGGTTTATTGCTTGATCATACAACCTACCACCTAAATGAATTTTACCTCCTTTTTTTAATCACTAATACAGCTTTATTTTGGTGCTATTTGATTGCAGCTGTGATTTATAGATTTTATTATATTCATCAAAAAAGACAGGATTTTTTTTTTTTTTTTTTTTTTTTTTTTTTTTTTACCTTTCACATAAAGTAAAATTTCCATATACATTTTTTTCCAAATTTATTCTGCTACATGTCTTTGATAAAAAAAATAAAAAAATCCAATAAGTGTATATTTATTGGTTTGGGTAAAAGTTGTAGCGTTTACAAACTATGGTGCAAAAACTGAATTTTCCCATTTTGAAGCATCTCTGACTTTTCTGAGCACCTGTCAGGTTTCATGAGGTGCTAAAATTCCAGGATAGTATAAATACTCCCCAAATTACCCCATTTTGGAAAGAAGAAATCCCAAAGTATTCACTAAGAGGCATGGTGAGTTCATAGAAATTATTTTTTGTCGCAAATTAGCGGAAAATGACACTTTGAGACAAAAAAAGAAAAAAAAAAGTTTCCATTTCTGCTAACTTGTGACAAAAAAAGATGGAATCTGCCACGGACTCACCATGCCCCTCTCTGAATACTTCGGGATGTCTAATTTCCAAAATGGGGTCATATGTGGGGTGTTTACTGTCCTGGCATTGTGGGGGGTGCTAAATTGTAAGCACCCCTGTAAAGCCTAAAGGTGCTCATAGGACTTTGGGCCTCTTAGCACACCTAGGCTGCAAAAAAGTGTCATGTGATATTGCTGTACTCAGGAGAAATAGTATAGTGTGTTTTGGGGTGTATTTTTACACATACCCATGCTGGGTGGGAGAAATATCTCTGTAAATGAGATTTATTTATTTATTTATTTTACACACAATTGTCCATTTACAGAGATATTAATCCCACCCAGCATGGGTATGTGTAAAAATACACCCCAAAACACATTATACTATTTCTCCTGAGTACGGCGATATCACATGTGGGACACTTTTTTTTTTTTTTTTTTTTTTTTTTTTTTTTTTTTTTTTGCAGCCTAGGTGCGCTAAGGGGCCCAAAGTCCTATGAGTACAATTAGGATTTCACAGGTCATTTTAAGGCATTTGGTTCCTAGACTACTCCTCACGGTTTAGGGCCCCTAAAATGCCAGGGCAGTATAGGAACCCCACAAGTGACCCCATTTTAGAAAGAAGACACCCCAAGGTATTCCATTAGGTGTATGGTGAGTTCATAGAATTTATTTTTTGTCACAAGGTAGCGGAAATTGATTTTTGCTTCTTTCACAGAGAAGATTTTATTTTTTGTCACAAGGTAGTGGAAAATGACACTTTGTGAAAAATAAAGGGGTATAAGCATCTGCAAATTTTGATGACAGGTGGTCTATGAGGGGCCACATTTTTTGGAACCGGTCATAAGCAGTGTGGCCTCTTAGATGACAGGTTGTATTGGCACTGAAGTGCAGGAAGCGCAGGTTGTTATCAAATCTTGACCTGGACATGGCAGCAGATGTATTGGGTGTATTGTGATGTATTGGGTGCATAGACCAATAAGACCGCAATACATTTTTTTTGACTAGAGCCATGTTAAGGAGAAGGCCCCAAAAAAAAGTTACGTTTGAAAACGTGGAGTGGTTTCCACCGAAAAGGCTGGGCATGGTAGCTTCTTGGATTGGCGGTTGTGTATTGTGTGGCATAACGGTTGGTCTCAGCCACAATTAAGTCGTAGAGAGTAGAGGCCAGCAATGATCACGAAAAAAAAAATATCACTGTGGTGGGGCGGGTGAGTGTTTGGCTGGGTGATCAGAAGCCTGCAGGGGGCAGATTAGGGCCTGATCTGATGGATAGGAGTGCTAGGGGGTGACAGGAGGTGATTGATGGGTGTCTCAGGGGGTGATTAGAGGGGAGAATAGATGCAAGCAATGCACTGGGGAGGTGATGAGGGGGGTCTGAGGGCAATCTGATGGTGTGGGCAGGTGTTTGGGTGGCCGCAAGGGGCAGATTAGGGTCTGATCTGATGGGTAGCAGTGACAGGTGGTAACAGGGGGTGATTGATGGCTAATTGATAGGTGATGGACAGGTGATCAGTGGGTGATTACAGGGAGGATCTGGGGAGGATCTGAGGGTGTGGGGGTGATCAGGAGCCCCCAGGGGGCAGTTTAGGACCAATTCTAAAAAATAGCATTGACAGATAGTGACAGGGGGTGATTAGGGGGTGATTGGGTGAAAACAGGGGTCTGAGGGGGTGATCAGGGGATCTTAGTGGTGCTGTGGGCGATCAGGGGGCAGGGGGGGGCAGAATCAGTGTGTTTGGGAGCTTTACTAGGGGGGGCTGCCTCCTGCCCTGGTGGTCTTTCAATCACAGGGGCCACCAGGGCAGGAGGCAGCCAGTATAATACAATTTGTATACATTACAGAGCGTATTATAAGCTTACTATGTGGAAGATCAGTGGTTAACAACCTGCTAGCGCTTCCGAACGCCCAGCTGGTTTATGTTGTGGGTGGGTGGAGCCTATTACTGGCGGATGCATGCGCAACCAGCGTGCGATCCTCGGCCAGCTAGTCAAACGGGAGCCACCGCCGATCGGCATATTGCGGTCTTTGCGGGGTCTACTTTGCCCCCGCCCATAGGTAGTGGGCGGTCTATTTTGCTTAGGGCCCCATTTGGCCTTAACCACTTGCCGATCTAGGCCCCTCCACCCTCAAGCCACCTCATGTTCCCCTCTGTTCCCCTATGCCATCTCTTGTCCCCCTGTCCCCTCTGTGCATCCCCTTGTGCCCCACTGTTTTTCCTGTGCCACTTCTTGTGCCTCTGTTTCCCCTGTGCCACCTCTTATGTCCCTCTGTTCCACTTGTGCCACTCTGTTCCCCTCATGTCCCCTCAGTACCACCTTGTAGCCCCTGTATCACACCGCCACAACACACAGACACTGCCTGTCCCACCACAACACACACTGCCTGTCCCACCACAACACACACAGACACTGCCTGTCCCACCACAACACACACAGACCCTGCCTGTCCCACCACAACACACACAGACCCTGCCTGTCCCACCACAACACACACAGACGCTGCCTGTCCCACCACAACACACACACACACTGCCTGTCCCACCACAACACACACACTGCCTGTCCCACCACAACACACACAGACACCACCCGTCCCACCACAACACACGCAGGCACTGCCTGATCCACCACAACACACGCAGACACTACCCGTCCCACCACAACACACGCAGGCGCTGCCTGACCCACCACAACACACACAGACACTACCCGTCCCACCACAACACGCGCAGGCGCTGCCTGACCCACCACAACACACGCAGACGCTGCTTGACCCACCACAACACACACAGACGCTGCCTGTCCCACCACAACACACACAGACGCTGCCTGTCCCACCACAACACACACAGACGCTGCCTGTCCCACCACAACACACACAGACACATAGAGACTGCAAGTTAGGTCAAGAGAAAAGCTTTGTGAAATAATCCAATCATATTTTCAGTGCTCTGAAACTGAAAGTCACAACTTTCTCTACACCTGCCTGCTGTCCTTCTCACCATCTTTGCCTTGCAGATGTCTGATGACTGGGAGCAGTGGGAGATCTCTGCCAGCTAGCTGCCTGGGACTAGTGATACAGAGAGGAGGCAGCTCATGCAGGGAGGGATAACATGAGCGGGTGTCAGACGGCCCTTTGAAAAGACACTGGAAATGCCTGCTCTGGGAATGCCTGCTCGCCTCTCCTGATTCTTCATGCTGAAGCTTATATTCCTGCTGGAATGGGAGAAGTGGGCATAAAGTGCTGGGAAACAGCCAGAGCAGACACAGGCAATTCAATGCTGCAGGAAGCATGGGCTGCTTCCGTTAGAGCAGAACCTGGCTTCCTCCATTTGCCTGGCAACACACAGCCACAGCTCAGCAGCGTCTGAGGGCTAAACTATTAACTGAAGGGGGGGGGGGGGGGGGGAGAAGAACTTTAGCAGTTAAAAAAGTAAGCAGCTCTGTTCTCCAGCGTCCTCCCTCCCCTCTGCAGCAGGACCACAGGAGCCTTGCTGTTTTAGGAGACAGCAGCTAGGATACCAGGGTCAGATTACATGCTGATGGGGCCCCTTAGATTCTGCTGATGGGGCCCCAATCAGATGATTGGAATGATTAGTGGGATAATCCGGCCCTGCTGTGCCTATCTCTCCCTCTAGATTGTAAGGCCCAGTGCACACCGAGCGGTTTTTGGAGCGATCCGCCGGCCGCATCCGCCTCTAAAAACGCTTGTCTAATGTATTGCAATGGGATGGTGCACACCGGCGGTTTGCGTTTTTTGCCAAGCCGCAAACGCGCCTCCTGCTGCGCGTTTGCGGTTTTCGGAAGCATTTCGTCCTCAATGTAAAGTATAGGAAAACGCAAACGGCTTTAGGAAACGCTACAACAAGCGGTTTGTCCTGCATTTTCTTGAGGGAGATGTTTTTTTCCAGGTCAAAGTGGACTTTCTGTTTGTGAGCTGTTGCAGCTGGGCGAGGCTTTACAGCAAGGAAGATGGCACAGAAGTGGTTTGATACTGAAGCCTTAATCATAAAAATACAAAATATACCTGAAATGTATGATAAAAGTTTACCTGGTTATAAAGAGGTTGGGCAAGGCAATATTTATTGGAGTCGTATAGCCAAAGATTTCCTGCAGAGCACCTGGGATAAACTTTCACCACAGGCCAAAGAAGCAAAAAGTAAGTGTCATGTATTTTTATATAGCATTTGTTATCAATGTCATTTTTTATATTCCTTGCATTACTTTAGGTATTGTAGCCCCTTCCCCCTGCACAACATTGGTTTAATGATATATATCATCATTATATCTGTGCTGATCTGTGTGTTCACTTATCATGGGCAGGTGGATGTGTGTGCCTAAATGTAGATGATGCTGGATTCAGTTAGTATATGTTAGTGAATATAAGCACAGTATTTGTAGGAATTTTTTTATGATACAGATTTAGATTTTTATTCACATAATGTACAAGTGTTTAGATTAGTAATGGGAGAATCATAAACTTAGGTCCCAAAATATTCAGCTAGTCTGTCTCTAATTTGCAGTGCTGTATAAGATCCACGTAATGTAGCAGCAGCAACAGGTGGTAGTACAGTTGGTGGAATCTCTTCTTCCACCTGTACCCCATCTAAGGTTCGGACATAATTGTGCAGTATGCAGGTGGCTTTAATAACAGTTATAGCATATTTAGGCTGCATTTTTATGGCTGTGTGGAAAAGGCGCCACTTACTGGTCAGAATCCCAAAGGCACATTCAACCACCTGCCTTGCTTGTGTGAGGTGGTGGTTGAATCTCATTTTGCTTTCAGTCAAAAGTCTTTGAGCATAGGGGCGCATGACATGGTCAGAAAGGGCAAAAGCCTCATCACCCACAAACACACATGGGTAATTTGGTTCTTGTGTGCCAGGCCAGGGTCGTGCTGCAGGCATATTCAAAGTGCCAGCTTGAAGTTTAATTCCAAAGCGACTATGGCGAAATATAGCTAAGTCATGAGAACTACCATAACCACCCACATCCACATATATAAATTTGTATTCTGGATCAGCCACAGCCATTAACACAAGTGAGAAGTATTTTTTGTAATTGTAATAAACACTGCCACTGCGGGCAGGCATGACCACTCTAACATGTTTGCCATCCACTGCTCCTAGGCAGTTAGGAAACCGGTGTTTGTCCCAAAACATCTGAATGTTTGACTCCCACATAGCAGAATCAGGTGTGGGCATAAAGTCTGGCCGAAGCACATTCCAAAGTAGAGTGCAGGTGTCCAAAACCAGATAACGAATAGTACTTCTTCCCATCCTATATTGATAATGCAGTGCTGCATACGATTGTCCTGTAGCCAAGAATCTGTAAATAAAAAATATATGTTAAATTATGTTTTTTAGTTGCTGTTCTTCGTAGAAGATGGAAGTCGGTACGTGATAGTTATCGTAAAGAGTTGGAAAAACAGTTTCAGGAATCCAAAAGTGGTTCTGGCAGCTCACAACGGGTGAAATACAAATTCACATCCATCTTAGAATTCCTCAGACCACATCATGATTATCCGACGTAAGTATAGCGCAAATGTGAGCCTATTGCTATACCATGATTAAATATATGCTTAGTATATCTTTTTATATTTTTTTTTTGGAAGAACTGAAGATAGCCTACCACCAGACCCACCAGAGGAAGATGCAGAAGTGTTGGCACAAACAGACAGTGACCTTGATACACAAGATGTCTGTTCCCAGGACCAAGAGACAGCAACACAGGATGAGAGTGCATCTACTCCACCACAAGACACACAAAACAGGTCCCCATCTACCAGGACACGCACCAATGTGACACATAGAGGGTTCAGGGCATCTACACAAGGAAGGAGAATGGGAAGAGGTATAAGCAGGGCAGAGTATGATGAGAAGCTAATTAGTTCGATAGAAAAGGCGGTTGATCACATGGATAAAAGAGAGGAAGAAGTAGCAAAATTAAAAGATCCATGCACACAATATCTTTTAAGTTTAGTGCCTTTTCTGCAAAAAGTTCCTGAAGACAAGCAATGGGCAGCCAGGCTTGCTATCTCAAATGCCCTGGACACTTATTTACAAACTGACAGACTGCCATCAGAAGGTAGTCAACATTTCATTTCTCAACCACGCATGTCTGGCCCTCAACATCACTACCCTCAATACAAACAACAACGTTACCATACTCATCCTATGTATGACCCACCTACTTACCCTGCTATGCCTAGGCCAAACATCCGACCTGCTCGCCATGCTCATTTCCCCATGCCACCCTCTGTACGTAATGAGCCACCTCATAGCTATCATACTTCATCATTGTCACATGAAAATCCAGTGTACACTGATTTGAGCTTTCAAAACACCTCACAAAGCAGCTCTGACAGTACACCACCATCGTTCAATGCTGAGAATACAATGACCGAATTTCTATTCCAACAAGATTGCTAGTAATTTCAGCTAGAGAAAAAAAAATGTTTTATGTTAAAATGTTGATTAATAATGTTTACCTCAATGTTATGAGGAGTCTTTCAGTTGGCGAAATAGCTCTTCTATAATTTGTATCTTTGCGTTTAAGACCATCCCTCAACTTCTCGTTTCACAGTTTTGATACACTGTTGGAGAACGATAGGTTGACAATGTAAATTGCAGTTGGTATGGCAATCTTGATTTCAATTTCAAAATGTATGCGATTATATATTCATACATGTGGATGTCTGCCACTTTCAAACAAATATTTTGTTGTAAAAATTAAAGCGGCATTGTTACTTTAGAAAGGTGTGAGAAATAAACCATTGCACCATATAAGGTTGTCATTACTGTGTCTAACATGTTGAATACTGCATGATCAATTGACATCAAACACCTCCTTTCAGCATGCTAATATAAGTGAAAAACAACTTCTAGGGAGGTGTATGTTGCTGGTTGAAATATACCTGTTACTCAACTGTCCTCAACATTTTCTTGACTGCAGTAGTGTCTGATTAACACAACTCTAACAATAATAGACTGTGCCTTGACTATGACCACCTGAATGGCAAGCTTCTTCAGGGGCTGAAGCGACAATGATCCCAAATACTCAATTAGCAGGAATATCAGGCACCTGGTTTAATGTAAACACCACAAGAAATGTAGAGATCTATGTTTAGGCAGCATTTTGTAACATGATGTGATGCAAAACGGAGTTTGCTATGAAGCATACGACACATTTCAAGGTATATATTATACATATATTCTTAACACAGATTGTTATATATGTACATAACATGATGAACATTTACCTGGCAATAGACATCCGGGTGTAGCCAAAAAATTTCTCAGGATGACGCCTCAAATCACTGTAGAGAATCCAAAACTGCCCCTTCCTATGCCGCACCTGCAGCATAGGATGGACCCAGAATCTCCGGGCCCTTGGTCTGCCCCTCATATATGCTGCTACAGCAAATAACAAAATCAGATCAGGATACATTCTCAGCAAACCAACCACTCTACTCTCCAAAAACCTCTCTAGATACTCCTCAACAAACCCACAAGACTGTGAAGGGAAACACCCTTTTTATATTGTTCAATTGACCTTAATTACTGCTTGATTACTTAACTCAGAACACATACATCATCAATATAACACTTTTTACCCTTTGTTTAAGCTATTTCAACAACTTTAAAGTACAAAACGCAAAACGGAAACGCTAACAAAAACGCAACACTTATTTTACAAAACGCTAGCGTTTTCTCTCTAAACGCGAGAAAAAACTCTACAAAAACCGCTAGCGTTTTGCCGATCTGCTAGCGGTTTTGGTGTGCACTGGGCCTTAGACTTTCAGGCAGAGTCCTCCTCCTTTTGTGTCCTACCTGATCATGCTCCTCCATTACTGTGCACCCATGATATGCATGTGAGTGAACTTAGCTTGCCTAATCCCCATTCTCCCATCCAGTGACTGACTAAGCATTACCTTGTACTCATATGGCTTGATTTACTAAACCGTGATAATTTGCGAAAATTCACGATTGCACCTAATAATTTGCAATTGCGTACAAACGCGAAAATTCACGCAAAAATGGCCTTGATATGACTTATCACGATTTAGTGAATCAAGTCCATAGTGTGTTGTGTGACCTTGTTTTTCTTATATTCCTGTGTTGTCGTATTGCTGTATGTCACCCCTAAATATTGTCTGTAACCGAAACTAATGTCCAGCACTGCATAGTATGTTGGCGCTTTATAAATACAATAAATACATATTTGCAGGCTAGGATAACTGTTTAACCAATTGTGGCCACTAGATGCCAATATTGCACCCCCCCCCTCCTTCCCAAGTTAGCTGCATTACCACCTTTGGCCACCAGGGGGTGAATTGAGTGTCTTCCGAATTAGAGAATATATCGGAGGATACTAAGTCCTTCATGGCCAGAGGTGGCACTGTAGAGCATGTTTACTGGTGCAGGCTCCCCCTTTTGGGAGGCCATATCTCTAGAGTCCTTAGCCCCAGAGACCCTAAATTTCAGGTGTGTGTAGCAGAGGATCGCGGCTACACATGGGCATAATCGGGTCATGCTAGCCCTCCAAGAACCAGAGATACTGCACCCCAAAAAAGAAGCTTGGTTTGGGAGCGTTTTCTGCTAGGAACATGCCAGGCTGTTGACATTTCATATGTATGTAGAAGGCATATTGACTTTCTTACACTCCAAATGTGGGGTCACTGGCACCCCCAGAGCCAGAGATATGCCCCCACATTTTATTGAATTTTTTGTCTGTGTGCCCCCTCTTTGGTTGGCCATATTTCAGTGGCCTTTTCCTCGAGTGACCCCAAATTCCAGGTGTGGTTATTAAAGTTTAGGGGCTACACGTGGGTACAGGTGTGGTCACCCCAACTTCCCCTAGAATTGGAGTTACCAGACCCCAAAAATTAAAAGAAAATTGTTCAAGTTTGAAATTGTCCAAGTTTGGGCATTCACTGCTTTTGAACTTCCCGGCTCAGAGCTTAGCTTTTAATGCCAGTGTCTAGCTCAAAGCATATTCTACATGCACTGCAAATTTGGGGTATCTGACTCCCCCAGAACCAGAGATATTGGGTTGCAAACAAGGCCAGAAACCATATACTTTTTTAAAAAAAATAACCCAAAACAGTTTTTGGGCTCTAGATCAGGTATACTTG
Organism: Hyperolius riggenbachi; assembly: GCF_040937935.1. Taxonomy (NCBI): domain Eukaryota; kingdom Metazoa; phylum Chordata; class Amphibia; order Anura; family Hyperoliidae; genus Hyperolius; species Hyperolius riggenbachi. The sequence continues at coordinate 207,921,715 of NC_090657.1, read as the reverse complement.
GCACCAGGGGCATGTGTCTTCACCAGGTAGAGGAACACCTGCATGCCAAGCTTGGGGCCCCTGGCCCCCAAAGTTCGGCATTGGGCATCAATGTCCATTTTTGGGTAGCCAGGGCACTTTAAGCAACTTCCGTTCTGTCAGTGCCAGTGGGCCTAAAATTGCTGTATAGGGCCCTCGGGGCACCCAGAGAGTGCACAGCAAATTTGGTGTTTCTGAGACTTGCAGTTCACCAGATATAGCCTTTTCCCCCAGTTATTTAGACACACTCCTGCTCCCTAACTTGTGGGAACAGTATAGGGAGGGCCCCTTCCTATCCCGATGAGACTATATACTAGTGCCTATAGCAGTGATGGCAAACCTATGGCACACATGCCCGAGGCGGCATGCAGAGCCCTCTTTGAGGGCACACGTGCTGTGCCTGCCACCACCACTGATCTCTGTGCTTCTGGTGCTGTCCCTACCACCGCTGCCTGTGCCCCACTCTTTCACTTATAGTAATAGACCTCATAATTCTGGGCAACAGCCAAGCCAGAGAGGTACACGCTACCTGCGTCTAGTGTACTGCAAATGCGGAAATGACGTCAGCATTCTGAGTACGCTGGGCACGGGCAGCATTTGTGCTTTCTTTGGCCAAGACCATACAGCAGTTTAAGAAGAAAGGTTCCACTTATAAAGGCCCTGCCATGGTAGAAGTAAGTAGTTGAGTACATGTCCTCAATGTCAAATCCACAGGTTGTATTTTACAAATAAACATATGAGTGCTGGCAGCATTGCTGCAGAGGTTGAAGGGTTGGATGGTCAGCTTGTCAGTGCTTAGACCATATGCCGCTCACTGTATTAAACTGGTCTAAAATGTTGTGGTACTATTGGTTGCTAAGCCCTATCCGTGTCTTGGTTAGTGGATGGTCGTAGTCAGCCAACTTCGCTGCGCTGGAACTATGCGTAGTTTTCCACGATTACGCTTCGCAAACTACGGCTACGAAATCAGAAACTTCGCTACATTTGCATTTCGTAGACCACGCGTTAAAATACGGAAGCTTTGCGTAGTTGATGCGGACGCTTATGCCCTTATGCGGAAAAATTTCCGCAATAATCCGCTAAATATGCGCTTGGGTGAACTAATATATGCATACATTCCACCTTCCAATGCGGAATTGTATATGTATAAAAGGGCAATAATTCTGTGCATGCGCAATGATCCGTATAGGCGCAGTTACCGCACACGTAGTTGATTTCGCAATACATATGTCAACTACGCATAGCAGTCGAAGCTTCGCATAGTGGGACTACAACTACGCGGAAATACGTACGCGATGCTTAGTTGCGGACTACGATGCGTAGATTTGCGCTGGCGTAGTTTACCAGCAATCCTGGTTAGTACGTTGTGTGGTACTATTGATTGCTAAGCCCTTTCCCGGTCTTGGTTAATACGTTGTGTGGTACTATGGTTACTGAGCCATGTCCATGTCTTGGTTAGTACGTTGCGTGGTACTATTGGTTGCTGAGCCCTGTCCATGTCTTGGTTAGTATGTTGTGTGGTACTATTGGTTGCTGAGCCCTGTCCATGTCTTGGTAAGTACGTTGTGTGGTACTATTGGTTGCTGAGCCCTGTCCATGTCTTGGTTAGTATGTTGTGTGGTACTATTGGTTGCTGAGCCCTGTCCATGTCTTGGTTAGTACGTTGTGTGGTACTATTGGTTGCTGAGCCCTGTCCATGTCTTGGTTAGTACGTTGTGTGGTACTATTGGTTGCTGAGCCCTGTCCATGTCTTGGTTAGTATGTTGCGTGGTACTATTGGTTGCTGAGCCCTGTCCATGTCTTGGTTAGTATGTTGCGTGGTACTATTGGTTGCTGAGCCCTGTCCATGTCTTGGTTAGTACGTTATGTGGTACTATTGGTTGCTGAGCCCTGTCCATGTCTTGGTTAGTACGTTATGTGGTACTATTGGTTGCTGAGCCCTGTCCATGTCTTGGTTTGTACGTTGTGTGGTACTATTGGTTGCTGAGCCCTGTCCATGTCTTGGTTAGTACGTTGTGTGGTACTATTGATTGCTGAGCTCTTTCCATGTCTTGGTTAGTACGTTGTGTGGTACTATTGGTTGCTGAGTCCTGTCCATGTCTTGGTTAGTACATTGTGTGGAACTATTGGTTCCTGAGCCCTGTCCATGTCTTGGTTTGTATGCTGCATGGTACTACTGGTTGCCGAGCCCTGTCCATGTCTTGGTTAGTACGTTGTGTGGTACTATTGCTTGCTGAGCCCTGTCCATGTCTTGGTTAGTACTTTGTGTGGTACTATTGGTTGCTGAGCCCTGTCCATGTCTTGGTTAGTACGTTGTGTGGTACTATTGGTTGATGAGCCCTGTCATGTCTTGGTTAGTACGTTACGTGGTACTATTGGTTGCTGAGCCCTGACCATGTCTTGGTTAGTACATTGCGTGGTACTATTGGTTGCTGAGCCCTGTCAATGTCTTGGTTAGTACGTTGTGTGGTACTATTGGTAGCTGAGCCCTGTCCATGTCTTGGTTAGTACGTTACGTGGTACTATTGGTTGCTGACCCCTGTCCATGTCTTGGTTAGTACGTTGCATGGTACTATTGGATGGAAAGAAAATGGAGTACTTACTTTGGGGAGCTGGAAGCCTCTGGATTCTTATAATGCTTGCCCCTCAGTCCTTTTCTGCCTCCTGGATCTAGCACAGAATGCCCCTGAACTCCAAGCACAGCAATATTTACCTTTTGGCTTCCAGTGCAGGGGCAGTAGAAGCTTTCTGATCGGGCTCCAGCAGAAATAACCAAGCCCCATCAGGTCTGCTCTACTGCTCAGTGCTCTGGCAGTAAACTGACCTCCCAGGGTGCTCTGGCAAAATGTATTATAAAAACATACTTGCCTAAGAAGTGGGAAGCCTCTGGATCCTAATGAAGCTTTCATCACTGTCCTATAGTCCCCTGTTGCCGTATGCAGACTCTTCAGCTGATTAGGTCCACACTCCTCTTCTTGCATGTGGCCTGTCCTGTGCCATAGCAAGAGTGGCTTATGGCACAGGCGCGCAGTGTGGCCACACTTTTGCTTGAAAAGGGGTGTGGTCCCCATCAGATTACAGACAAGCTCTTATTAGAAATCTTTGGAGGGTCTGCCCTCAGTGATGGGGGACCAGAGGACAGTGAGGGAATTGTGCATCCCAGGGTGCTCGGACAAACCAGTGTCAGATATTTCATGTCTGATCAGCTTATTATCGCAGGTCAAAACATTTCCCATACTCCTCTAACAATGGCTAGAGTACCTATTGATATGCTATTTCATGTCTGATCAGCTCAATGTTGCTAGACAAAACATTAGCCACACTCAGCATATCAATGTATTTTCAACAGTGTCAAATATTTCAGCACTGACAAGCTGATATTTGCAGGTCAAAACATTTCCCACACTCAGCATTTCAATATGTCCTCTAACAAGCATCAGCTATTTCATGTTTGATCAGCTTATTGTTGCAGGTCAAACCATTTCCCACACTCAGCATATTAATGTCTTTTCACCAGCGTCAAATATTTCAGCACTGACAAGCTGATATTTGCAGATCAAAACATTTCTCACACTCAGCATTTTAATACATCCTCTCATGAGTGTCAGATATTTCAGCTATAAGCTAAGTTCCTGGTCAACACATTTCCCAATCAGTATATCAATATGCATCTTACCAGTGTCAGATATTTCATGTCTGATCAGCTGATCGCAGGTCATCTTCTCACCAGTGTCAGCCATTTCAGCTCTTACAAGCTATTTGCAGGTCAAAACATTTCCCACACTCAGCATTTCAATATGTCCTCTAACAAGCGTCAGATATTTCATGTCTGTTCAGCTTATTATTGCTGGTCAAAACATTTCCCACTCTCGGCATATCAATGGATTTTCAACAGTGTCAGATAGCAATAATCAGCTGATCAGACATGAACTATCCGACACTGTTGAAAATACATAGATATGCCGAGAGTGGGAAATGTTTTGCCCTGCAATAATAAGCTGAACAGACATGATATATCTGACGCTTGATAGAGGACATATTGAAATGCTGTGTGGGAAATGTTTTGACCTGCAAACAGCTTGTAAGAGCTGAAATGGCTGACGCTGGTGAGAAGATAACCTGCAATTATCAGCTGATCAGACGTGAAATATCTGACACTGGAAAGAAGCATATTGATATGCTGAGTGTGGGAAATTTTTTGACTTGCAATAATAAGCTGATCAACCGTGAAATATCTGACACTGCTGAGAAGATATATGGATATGCTGAGTGTGGGAAATGTTTTAAACAGCAATAATCAGCTGATCAGACATGAACTGTTTAAAACATTTCCCATTCTCAGCATATCAATATGTCCCCTCACCAGTGTCAGATATTTCAGCTCTGACAAGCTGATTACTGCTGGTCAAAACCTTTCCCACACTCAGCAGACCAATATGTTCTCTCACCGTTGTCAGCTATTTCAGCTCTGACAAGCTGTTTGCTGGTAAAACATTTCCCAAACTCAGCATGTCAATATGTCCTCTAACAAGCATCAGATATATCATGTCTGTTCAGCTTATTATTGCTGGTCAAAACATTTCCCACACTCAGCATACCAATATGCTTCTTTCCAGTGTCAGATATTTCACGTCTGATCAGCTGATTATTGCAGGTCATCTTCTCACCAGTGTCAGCTATTTCAGCTCTTACAAGCTGTTTGCAGGTCAAAACATTTCCCACACTCAGCATTTCAATATGTCCTCCAACGAGCATCCAATATATCATGTCTGTCCATCTTTTTATTGCAGGTCAAAACATTTCCCACTCTCGGCATATCAATGTATTTTCAACAGTGTCAGATAGTTCATGTCTGATCAGCTGAATATTGCAGGTCAAAACATTTCCCACTCAATACAACTCAATGCATATCAATACATCCTCTCATGAGTGTCAGATATTTCAGCTCTTACAAGCCAAGTTCCTGGTCAAAACATTTCCCAATCAGCATATTAATATGCTTCTTACCAGTGTCAGATATTTCATGTCTGATCAGCTGATTATTGCAGGTCATCTTCTTACCAGTGTCAGCTATTTCAGCTCTTACTAGCTGAATATTGGCTGTCAAAACATTCCCCACACTTGGCATATCAATGGGCTCTATTTGCAAAGGGCAGTTTGGTAAAATAATTTTGGTATTTTACACTGTTTTTTTCCAAATTCACTAAAGATTTTCCGCATGAGGCAACAATGGCAAGAAGACATATTGATATGCTATTTTATGTCTAATCAGCTTACTATTGGAGGTTAAACTATTCCCACACTCAGCAATATGTCCTCTCACCAGTGTCCTATAAATCATGGCTGATCAGCTTATTATTGCAGGTCAGAACATTTCCCACACTCAGCATACCCACATGGGAAATATCTGACACTGGTGAGAAAACGTGGATATGCTGAGTGTGGGAAATGTTCTGACCTGCAATAATAAGCTGATCAGACAAGACATAGCATATCAATATGCCCCCTCAGTGTCAGATGAGTGTGGGATATATTTCAACCAGCAAATGGGAAATATCTGACACAGGTGAGAAAACATGTTGATATGCTGAGTGTGGAAAATGTTCTGACCTGCAATAATAAGCTGATCAGCCATGAATTATAGGACACTGGTCAGAGGAGATATTGATATGCTGAGTGTGGGAATGGTTTAACCTCCAATAGTAAGCTGATTAGACAGAAAATAGCATATCAAGATGTCTTCTTGCCATTGTTAGATGAGTGTGGGAAATGTTTTGACCTGCAATAATCAGCTTGTAAGAGCTGAAATATCTGACACTCAAAGGACAAATTGGGCTCTATTCACAAATCATTACTGCATTTGGTAATGCTGAAAACAGCTTATTTTACAGATCACTTTCCCTAATTATGACTGAATTACTGACTGAAAATTAATATTACCAACTAGTGAGTTAAAATACCAACTTGTGTGATAAATGCCTCAGGAAATGTCAAGAAATTACAATTCACAAAGATTTCCGCATTCGGTATACCGGGCAAAAGTGTCTGGTAATTTTCTCCAGCTCATAGCAACCGATAACCTCACTTCCTTCATGATCTCTCTGTGTGGTAGATTTGACAGACAGCCTTTAGGGAGAACCAGGCAGCCAATAGGGAGAGCCACACGGCCCTGCTTCTCAATTTGATTACATGTGATTGGGTATCGGGTGGGTCTTTCACTGTAGCAGAGGAAGATGACATTTTAGGGGGCATTTCTGCATCCCTTAAGATGTGAAAATCTGTATTCTGCCATACTGAAGAGCTCCCCCTGGTGGCTGCAGCACATCTAAAGGGATGATGGGGAGAGAAAACCTGCAGAGAAAACCTCCGACACATACACGCAGCTCTCTGCCCCACGGCTGGTAAGTGACACTTACAGAGTAGGGCTTAGAGAATTGAAGCATGTTTGTTCAGTAAATTACCAAACTTCTGCCTCATGCGGAAAATCTTTAGTGAAGTTGGAAAAAAAACAGTGTAAAATGCCAAAATTATTTTACCGAACTTCCCTTTGCAAATAGAGCCCATTGATATGCCAAGTGTGGGGAATGTTTTGACAGCCAATAATCAGCTAGTAAGAGCTGAAATAGCTGACACTGGTAAGAAGATGACCTGCAATAATCAGCTGATCAGACATGAAATATCTGACACTGGTAAGAAGCATATTAATATGCTGATTGGGAAAAGTTTTGACCAGGAACTTGGCTTGTAAGAGCTGAAATATCTGACACTCATGAGAGGATGTATTGATATGCATTGAGTTGTATTGAGTGTGGGAAATGTTTTGACCTGCAATAATCAGCTGATCAGACATGAACTATCTGACACTGTTGAAAATACATTGATATGCCAAGAGTGGGAAATGTTTTGACGTGCAATAAAAAGATGAACAGACATGATATATTGGAGGACATATTGAAATGCTGAGTGTGTGAAATGTTTTGACCTGCAAACAGCTTGTAAGAGCTGAAATAGCGGACACTGGTGAGAAGATGACCTGTAATAATCAGCTGATCAGACGTGAAATATCTGACACTGGAAAGAAGCATATTGATATGCTGAGTGTGGGAAATGTTTTGACCAGCAATAATAAGCTGAACAGACATGATATATCTGATGCTTGTTAGAGGACATATTGACATGCTGAGTCTGCGAAATGTTTTACCAGCAAACAGCTTGTCAGAGCTGAAATAGCTGACAACGGTGAGAGAACATATTGGTCTGCTGAGTGTGGGAAATGTTTTAAACAGTTTATGTCTGTTCCGCTGATTATTGCTGTTTACAACATTTCCCACACTCAGCATATCCATATGTCTTCTCAACAGTGTCAGATATTTCCCTTTTGCTGTTTGAAATATATCCCACACTCATCTGACACTGATGAGGGGACATATTGATATGCCATGTCTTGTCTGATCAGCTTATTATTGCAGGTCAAAAACATTTGCTACATTCAGCATATGCTGTCATCAGTTTATTTTACCCTCTGGTTTCCTTTAAGTAATACAGACCTATATATAATACAGACCATTATATAAGACCCGAAACAGACAACTGAGGGGAATAGATGGATGAGAGACAACTGGGTCATATGCAGACCAACAGCACAGTGCACCAAATAATATCTGATCAGTTTTCATTCATGTTTGGCTTTCTGTTTCTTACAGGCAGCATGTTGGAGCTCTCTGGCTACTTCTTGCCATCTCACTATCAATGTTCCCCTATGTAACATGACTTTACATCTACGTCAGCAAGGAGATGACATCATGGCCAATCAGTACTATAGAGAGAGGAGGATTGCCGCAGGAACGCCACATTACTGCAACTTGTCATTTTATCCCAATCACAGAACTCAGAAGCATTGGACCAATCAAAGCATGAAGAATTCTTTCAGCGGAAATCATATTACAACTGTTATTTTACATGTGACACAAGACTCTGATATTACCCAATATTTCATGAGTCATTTGATTGGCCTAAAATTTCCATGGTATTCCGATTACTGCAGTAAAGTTCCACATTCTCTGATTGGTCCAATACTCAAAAGTATTATAATTAACTAATTTTATTAACAAAAAGACAAAAAAACCCTTTCATCTGAAATGGGTAATCTGCATTTTTAGCAGGATTTTTTTTTCCTAGAATCGGAAATCTCCATTTCCGACCTTCTCTAAGAAACTGGCAATCAGGTCCTTTCAACCACTAAGCAGCCTTATTGAGCACTGGAATACACCCATCACAAACATGTCAGTGTTCTTTTTCTTCTGAAACTAATGGCAGACTTGACTGGAGAATAGCAGCAAGGGAAAACACGGGGGTGGGGGGTGTCATATCTACACAATGGATGTTTGTTTATTTTTTTGCGTATATTAAAAAAGAGCACTGGGGTAATTTGGGGGCCAGAGAAAGCTGCTAGTGAAATATTGGAAAAAAATTACCAATAATCCACTACTTAATTTGGTTATTAATAGATCAGTCATTTTCACCTAACCTTGTTCTCAAGTGAGCTGTCACTCTACCGATCCCTAACCGGTCCCCCACCACAAAATGCCTAATCAACCACCCAAGCGATGCCCAACCCTAACTGCCCACTCCACCCACTGCAATTCCCGCCCACCCATAATATAAAATGTTGTGACAGCCCGAATCCCTCTTTAAAGTTCTATGATTGTAGATGTGGGGATTCATCATTCTCTTTCTAGACCCTTATCTTGGCTACAGCACCTGTTTGGAGGGCATATATATATATATATATATATATATATATATATATATATATATATATATATATATATATATTTGCAACCATATACAGTATAGTTCCTTATAAAAGGCTTGGTTGTCTGTTACAACACCATTTACTTTTGTCACTTATGTATTTTGCTAGGAACAAAGATATCTGAAGAATTAGTGGAGATTTTGAAATCCGAGTCCTTCCATTCCCACTCTGAGGGACTTCAGTCTGAAGAGAATGGCTGGTTTACATGAAGATGACTTACTTGGATCCTTAGAGATGCAGATCACACCTCATTTCTGATGATATAATACATGAAACACTAAACATTCCTGTTGTGCGAACAAGTCCAGGGTAATTGGTATCATCCCGATTCAATACTTCTGAATTAAGAGATAAAGGGAAGACCATAAGACCAAAGTGAGTAAAGTATGTAGGGTGTAAAGCCCTCATCAATTACTTTATGCAGGTGCAAAGGGTCTCATTTAATCAGAAGCTCCCCCTTTGATACCCGACTCACTGGATCTGGCAGCCAGATGGAGCCGAATGCACATCAGGGGTATAGGACACTCCTATGCCTCTCTGGCAATCTGCACGGCACTTTGTAATCCCGATCACCTCGTCATCAGTGAAGCCAATAGCCAGCTGTTACTGCTGCTCGAGCTGGGGCCCCACTGAATCCTAGCTCCACCCCTAATTAACCAAAGTGCTGCTGAAAACTGTTAATTTGTTTAGCATTTTCAGACATTTAAAGGCCGGTTCACATGGGCGCTAAAGGAAGGGGATTTGTGCTCCTCGCTTAAAGAGAACCTGAGATGAGAAGCGTCTCACATTCCATACTTACCTGGGGCTTCCTTAAGTCCCCTTGAGGCCACTCATCCCTCACAATCTCCCCTGGTGGCTCTGGACCCTGGCAATTCAGCCCTTCATTGGGCATGCGCGCCCCAGCATGCTCCTCCGTCATGCTCCTGTCCCTCAGCCACAGGAGCGCAATGTGCTCCTTTTCCCTCTTCCTGTACATGGTAAATAAAATGGTGCTCACTGGACTTGTATTAAGCCCACACTGCATCTGGTCTGCTCTTCCTCCTGACATCTGCAAGCTTTATGCCGAGATCCTCCGACTTCTGATGCATGTCGTGTCATCATGAGCCTCCGGGGGCAGCATACAGCACAGAGGAAGAGTAGATCAGATTCAGAGTAGACTAGGTAAATATAACTGCACTTTACAAGGAAGGGGAATCTGGTCATGGTGCTGGGTGGGGGTTCTACCATGATGCTTCTGCTGGTGGCCCGGGTCACTGAAGTTCTGCCCATGTGACTTTACAACCAGTTAAAGTGAAGCTTCCTCTTGTACCTTAGAACAGTGTTCCCCAACCCTGTCCTCAAGTACCACCAGCAGTGCATGTTTTGTGGAAATATACACAGAAGTATTTAATCAGCTCTGCTGAGACACTAATTACCTCACTTGTGAATATGTGCTATTTCCTGCCAAACATGGACTGTGGGTGGGCCTTGAGGACAGGGTTGGGAAGTCCGGCCCTATAATATTTATATCTAAGGCAGGGAACCCACTAGATGCGATTGTGCATGTGTCCGGACGGCAAAACGCACACAATTCCATAGGCTATTGAAGTCATTAGTCTTGCTCTGGAAAACATTCATCGTGTTTTGTGTTTTGCGATTTTCCATGCATTTTTAAATTGCACGTCTTTCTGCTTTTCCCTGCATTTGCATACAGTCTATTCTGCCAGAAACACAGAATAAGAGACCAATAGCGGCAAAACTTTAGCAGAAAACGCAAACGTAAAAGCCAATAGAGACCCGGAAATTGGTGGGGAAAATGGCCCTGCAAGTGTGTTCCCTGCCTAAGCAGTGGAGAGGACTATTGTAGTCAATGTTATGAGTACTCACAATGCACAGAAACTTACAGACTGTGACAGGGAGGGGAGCCAAAATCAGAATGGGAACTCTGGCCATACACAGTACTATCCAACTGTACCACAAAATGGCCATACACAGTACTATCCAACTGTACCACAAAATGACTGAATAAATAGTACAATCAAATCAGTCAGTTAATTGATTAAAACATTGTTTGATGAAGAGAAAAGTTTTAATCAATCTTTTCTATGAGAAAATTGCCGCCATTTCAGTGGGTGCTCTACCTCTGTGTCTTATTTGGTATTACAATTTGAAGGTTTTTTTATGCTTAAACATGCGATGCACCACCTCTGTTCACATTGCTAGTAAAAATAAACAACATTTCTTGTTTCTTTGTAATAAAAGAAAATGTAATAATGTAAAAAAAAAACACATTTAAAAAATAAAAATAAAAACCATGAATAAAATGTTTTAAAGACAATGTACCTTGTTGGTGGCATTCATTAATAAAACTAATAAAATCACCCTTGGGCCTGCTTTACATTGTCCGGGGCAGATCTAGATGAGAGTTTAAAAATGATGGGGTTATATTTCTTTACTCCCAATTCTAGTTTTTGCCTTGAGCCATATTAGGTTGCCTGGGTGTGAGTTCCTGTCTTTAGGTTGATGTAGATTTCCATGTGATTGACAAGGTTGGTTTTAATTGGAGTATTGTCCATATGTTCATTGATGCTATGCATTAAAGTGAATCTGAAGCATAATTAAAATAAAAAAAATAGATACTTATCTGAGGGGGAACGCTCTGGGTCCTATAGAGCCTTTCCGTTCCCCTCCTCATCTCCGCATTCCCCCGCAGGCTCCTCTGTTTACATCTCCACCGTGGGAGGTTTTGGGAGTCTTTGGGAGCCCGAGTGCTTTGGAAGACTCTGTACTGCACACGTGCGAGAGATGGTGCTCGCTCATATGTAGTGTGGAGCGGCCTGTCTTCTGGAGCCCGAGTGCTCCTAAACACTTCCGAAGCCCACCTGCAGCAGAAGAAAGCAGTCTCCCATTGGTCATGGGTTGGAGACTGCTAACGGGGGAGCCTGCGGAGCAATGATGGGAGGAGAGGAATGGGAAGGCTCTAGAAGACCCTCTCCTTAGGTAAGGATCTGTTCTTTTTTCTTGTTATGCTATAGACTCCCTTTAAAGGGAACCTAAAATGAGTCTTCCACATTTATTTCCATTTAAGCAATACCAGTTGCCTGGCTGTCCTGCTGCTGATCTCTATGGCTGCAGTGGTATCTGAATCACAAACCATACTCAAGGAGCTTATCCAGTCAGACTTCAGTCAGAGCACCTGCTCTGCATGCTTGTTCAAGGTCTATGGCTCAGGCCACATGTACAGTGGTGTGTTGTGGTGTAGCAGCTGCTTTGTAATGGGGATTACTGCGCTGCAATGCAACAAATATGCGCTGTTAACAGTGTGGTAGTAGGGCTGTGGTGTGATAACGCACTGCATGCAGGTTAACAGGTACAGTGTAGTACACTTTTCATTGACTGTATGCAACGCTTTGTGGCCATAACGTGCAGTGCTACCATTCCATTCTGTTGCTTTCCTCTTATACAAGGAATACAGCAGAATGTCCCAGTGTGAACACGGCCTCAGGCTGGGATCACGGTGGACAGAATCCCTAGCGTTGTGGAAAAGCCATGGTTTTTTTTGCCCACAATGAAAGTCTATGGGCTGCATTGCAAAATGCATATATCTTAATTTTACAAATGCATGGAAAAAGCAGCACATAAGGTATTTCAGTGGAGACGCAGAGGACTACCGTATTTCGCGCCGTATAAGACGCTCCGGATTATAAGATGCGCCCAGGTTTAGAGGGCAAGAAACAAGGGAAAAAAAATATAAACTAAACCTGGTGCGTCCATATTTCAGGAGCATCCTGTACATGTCCTCCCACAAATGGTGTCCTCCTGTGTACCTCATGTGTCCTTATCTCCCCCTGTCTACCCCAAGTGTCCTCTGGTCTCCTACCCAGTGTTCTGTGGACTCCCCCCTGTGCCCCCTAGTGTGTCCCCCTGTGCCCTCTGGTCTCCCGCCTTTGTCCTGTGATGTTCCCCCCGTGTCCTCTGGTCTGCCCCCCAGTGCCCTCTGGTCTGCCCCCTCTGGTCCCCCCTGTGCCCTCTGGTCTGCCCCTGTGTCCTCTGGTATGCCCCCTCTGTGTTTTGTCACCCCGCATGTTTCCCCCTGTGCCTGGCTCCCCGCTATGTGTTTATCCTACCCCCGCTTACATGCCTAAGCCCCCCACTTACATTGCCGGGTCCCCCCTGTGTATTCAGCGGCAGCGGGCAGCAGCTTACCTCCTCATCTTGCCCGCGGCGATTGAATACATCCGGCTCCTGTGGGCGGCTTCCTCTACTGCCGGCTTCTAATGATGCGTAATTGATGATGCGTCATTAGAAGCTGGCACTAGAGGAAGCCGCCCACAGGAGCTGGATGTCATTTAATCGCCGCGGGCAAGATGGAGGAGGTAAGCTGCTGCCCGCTGCCGCTGCATACACAGGGGGGACCCGGCGATGTTAGCGGGGGGCTTAGACATGTAAGCGGGGGGGGAGGGGGAGCAGGATAGACACATAGTGGGGAGCTAGGCACAGGGGGCAATAGGCAGGGAATCCCCGACATAGCGGCGGTTCGTATCGGCAGGCGTTCGGAAGTTGGGGATTCCCTCCCTTTACCGTATAAGATGCAGGGACTTTTCACCCCATTTTTTGGGGACAAAAAGTGCGTCTTATACGGCGAAAAGTACGGTACATTTTTACATGCATTTTTGATGCGTTTCTGATTAAATATGATGCTGTATTTTACTCCACTGAAATAGGGAAATGCACTAAAAATGCATGAAAAATGCAGTTGCATACCTAAACGCACGCAAAACTGTAGAAACACAAAATCTAAAAAACACCTGGTTTTCTGCACTGCCTAGCGTGCTCCTAGCCTCACAGTATTAGGCCCAGTGCACACCGAGCGGTTTTTGATGCGATCCGCCGGCCGCATCCGCCTGTCAAACCACTCGGTTAATGTATCTCAATGAGATGGTGCATGCTGGCAGTTTGAGGATTGTAGCAAACCACAAACGTGCCTCCTGCTGCACGTTTACATTGAGGCAGAAACACTTCTGCAAACCGCAAAGGATAGGAAAAACGCAAACCGCTCTGAAAAACGCTACTTCAGAGTGGTTTGCCAGGCGTTTTTGCTACAGAAGCTGTTCAGTACAGCTTTTACTGTAACAATTTATGTAATTGCTACACAAAAACTCAGCCAAAACCACTAGACATGTTTAGATATCCGCTCTAAACATGCCTAGAATCGCTCTGAAATCTGCTCCCAAAACTGCTAGCATTTTGCAGATCTGCTAGCGGTTTCTGTGTGCACTGGCCTTAGAGACACAGGATCAAGGGAACAGCCAGGCAACTCTCTCTGTAACAACCAAGGTACATCTTATTGCACTGCCATCCATTACAATAAACAATTAACGACTTCAACTCATTATAGCAGACAGCAGAGATGGCAAATATGTTAGCAAAAAAAAATCTGGCTTGTATGCAGCTTGAATTCAACCAAATGCACCTCCTGCTGAACTTGATTGGCCCAGTTCCAAGCTGCCTAATCAGGGGTGGTCCTTCCATAAAGCAACATGAAACGCAGGCTTCAGGGTGGCAACAATTAGAGGGCGGCCCCTCACCAAATGTCCCCCTCCTCACACTGCCCATCTCCACCTCCCTAGGTGTGCAGCAGCCCCGTTTCTTGCCCCGTGCGGAGCGTGCCGCCGCCCGGGGCGCTGTTGGGAGGGGGGCGCTATAATGGAGGGGGGAGCCGGAGCCGCGGGGAGGGCAGCCCGACCTCTCCCTCCCTCTCCTCTCCCGGGCGCCCTCCGTGCTCCCCCCTCAGATGCAGAGTTCGTGAGCAGCAGGGAAGCGCTGTTTACAACTCACCGGCTGCCTGGCTCCAAGCGCTGCTCTCTCGCCGCTGGTCTCCTCTCTCTCTCTGTATACGTACTGATACACGCTGCTTCCTGTAGCCGGAAGCAGCGTGTATCAGTATGTATACAGAGAGAGGAGACCAGCGGCGACAGAGCAGCGCTTGGAGCCAGGCAGCCGGTGAGTTGTAAACAGCGCTTCCCTGCTGCTCACGGACTCTGCATCTGAGGGGGAGCACGGAGGGCGCCCGGGAGAGGAGAGGGAGGGAGAGGTCGGGCTGCCCTCCCTGCGGCTCCCCCCTCCATTATTGGGGGCATCTACCTATCTAACCTATTCTGGGGGCACCTACCTAATCTAACCTACGCTGGGGGGCAGCTGCTAATCTAACCTACGCTGGGGGGCACCTACCTATCTAACCTACACTGGGGGGCACCTACCTAATCTAACCTACACTGGGGGGCAGCTACCTATCTAACCTATACTGGGGGCAGCTACCTAATCTAACCTACGCTGGGGGGCAGCTACCTATCTAACCTATACTGGGGGCAGCTACCTAATCTAACCTACGCTGGGGGGCAGCTACCTATCTAACCTACACTGGGGGGCACCTACCTAATCTAACCTACGCTGGGGGGCAGCTACCTATCTAACCTACACTGGGGGGCAGCTACCTATCTAACCTACACTGGGGGGCAGCTACCTAATATAACCAACACTGGGGGGGCAGCTACCTATCTAACCTACACTGGGGGGCAGCTACCTAATCTAACCTATACTGGGGGGCACCTACCTAACCTATACTGGGGGGGCAGCTACCTTATCTAACCTATACTGGGGGGCAGCTACCTAATCTAACCTATTCTGGGGGGCACCTGTCTAATCTAGCCTATACTAGGGGGCACCTACCTAATCTAACCTATACTGAGAGGCACCTACCTATCTAACCTAGGGGGGGGGGCACAATTTTTACACCCTCGCCCTGGGTGCATTTTAGCCTAGAAACTGCACTGGTGTGCAGCACCGCTTCACTCAGCGTTCCAGCGATGGGATCTCCATCCACCCATCCAGCGTCCTGTATCCATGGCTACAGGTCGGGTCACATGAGGCACTGCTGTAGTCAGAGAGGAAGCAGCACTTCACGTGTGGCTGGTGAACCCATCGCTAATCTGCTGGGGGTGGGTGGATGAGGTGACGTGCAGCACATACCTGGCATCCTGGGGATCAGATGCTGCAGGCCAACAGGGAGGAGATGCTGTCTTGGAGGAAGCAGAGGAAGGTAAGCGAGTGCCAGTGCCTGCAATGTGCAGCCTGATGTGTCTCTCCTGGGGGGTGGCAGGTGGGGATTAGCAGCTGGGAAAATCTCTGGCAAAGCATAGAAAACTCAAGTTCCAGCCTTCTTGGCTTTTACTGAGTTAGGACTTCCTTCTACCAGTGAAATATGATGGACTCCAAGTATACTGCTGAAAGACCTGAGTTGTAACTCCTCTGAGTGGAGGCCTTGTGGCCATGGACAAGCCACCTGCGTCACAGAATAGTATGGAACTGGCCATTGCTTGGTGGTTTGTACATCTGACAATGTTTTTATTTGGCTGCTTTGCTCAGGGCAGCCCACTACAAAAGTTATACATGAAGAAAAAAAAATGTAGCTGACTAATCTTTATAACAAGTAACTTTAACCCGGTCGATCAATAGAAAATTTAGAGCCACAGTGCTTAGAACCAACGATTCTTCTATTACAGGCCAGAACAGCAACTGTCTGAGACACCAGCTCCTCTTGTGCTTGAACCTGCTCTTGGTTTGGGTTAGTGTGGTGCTATATGGGTACTCAGGCTGTAGCTTTGGAGACCTGGGTTTGAATCATAGTGGTAGCAGTGTTTTACTCCTTAGGTATGTATATATTTGATGATCCATGAGAAATACATCTCCTGGCCTTTAGCTCAAGTGATTATCAGCTAGTAAGCGCATTTGGAAGGTGTTGAAAGCTCATTCATTTTTTGTACTAGTATAGTATGATGGACGAGCACATGTGGTTGGGGGAAAGGGATAGCTCAGTGGTATAGGTCTCTGCCAGCAGAGCTGAGAGAAGCCTGAGTTCAATCCTGGTGGAGATTCCTGCTCTAATCTTATCTCTTTCTCAAGCTGTTCTACTTGTGAAATACGATGGACGAGCACATATACTCAGGAGAAGGAGATAGCTCAGTGGTGTGGGTCTCTGACAGCAGTGCTGAGAAACCTGAGTTCAATCCTGGTGGAGATGCTTGCTCTAATCTTATTATCTTTTTGTCGGTATTTTAGACTTCTGGGTGGTCATTCATAAAAATCTTGCCAGCTGCGATGCAAGTGCGGATATCTCCCGCTGAAGGCTGGCGGTAAGCTGTCGGAAGACATGCGGAAACACTTCAGCCAGCAGAGTCCCTCCATGCGCTGCTCTCTCTGGGAGGTCTGTCCCATTCACTTGTATGTAATCCGCAGGCTTCTCACTAAATCAGAGGAAGCGGTATTTCCCGTCCACATACCGCTTCATCTAATCTTTATGGATGGCCATTTTGTTACTTTTTTCTAGATAAATCTAAAAAAAAAACACTGCAGAAGGTGGAAATTTCTCCCTCTGCTGGGGGATTGTAGATTTTCATGTGGGAACAGCTTTTATGAATGCCCACTTTGCTAAATGGTCGGGAAAGTCCGCTGTTTTGAGCGGAAAACTTGCGGTGAAGTTTTATGAATAGAGCCCTTTGTATTGGTCTTCCATGTGAAATTCCAATAAAATTGATTAATGTTTGTGGCAGTAATGTGACAAAATGTGAAAAACTTCAAGGGGGCTGAATATTTTTGCGAGCCACTGTATATGTGTATATATATATATATATATATATATATATATATATATATAGTTTGGCATACTGGGAGCTGTAGTCCCCCCCCCCTTAGACACACACACACACACACAAGGCTGGGGAGGCATGGGAGTTGTAGTCCCCTCACCTTCACCCCCTTGCCCTGGATCTCCAGGCTCTTCATGGTGACTATAAAAAACAAACTGCACTTACCTGGGGCTTCTTCCAGCTCCTGGCAGTCGATCGGTGCCCTAGCCACAGCTCCTCTCCCTCCCGGCATCCAGCGGTGAAGAAGCCGACCTCGCCAGGTTGGCTTCCGGGTCGGCGTCATGTGCGCTCCACGGCGCGGGTCACGTGGTGTAAGTGACGTTATTGGGTCTCTAATACGCAGGTGCAGTAGTTCTGCGCTCGCGCAATAGAGACCAGATGACGTCACTTACACCACGTGACCCACTCCATGGAGCGCACATGAAGCCGACCCGGAAACCGACCTGGCGAGGTCGGCTTCTTCATTGCTGGACGCCGGGAGGGAGAGGAGCTGTGGCGAGGGCACCAATCGACTGCCAGGAGCTGGAAGAAGCCCCAAGTAAGTGCAGTTTGTTTTTTATAGTCTGCGCGGATCTTCCCTTTAACCCTGGAGGGGATACGGCCCCTTGCTTGCTAAACTTCTCTCTTTAGGTGGGGAAAGGCTATCTTTTCATCCTGCAGGAGTCTACATATCATGTCTTAAAACAGAACTAAAAGTAAAATATATCACTAAAGCTGACACATAGCTTGCTATACTAGCAGCCAGGCTTGAACAGAATGTACAGTGCAGGGAAAGTCCTGTCCTGCTAGTCATTTTACCCCCAATCTGCTTCCCTAGTGAAATGATTCAAAGATTCGGATCAAAGATCTGAATCTTTACAATGAACCGATTCCAATGATCCGAATCCTTGAAAAGATCCGGACTTCCCATCTCTAATAACCATCCTGTTACCACATCCTCATGGGGCCAAATTGGAGGGAAAAATAAACTGGAGAGATCATTGGCCAAGGAGAGGGACAAAGGCTGACGCTGGGCTGCAGTAACTGGCTGGCTAAACTGAGGGGCGGGACTGTCTTGTACAGCAGGGAACTCCTATTGCAACATGTTGTGGGCGGGGCTTGGCACTAGCATCAGCTTAAAGCTATCACTATGGACCCTAGGCCAATCACTGGCAGGGGGCGTGGATTTGATTTCAAAAGGAGGGAGATTGGAAAAACCTTGAATAGCTCTGCCTCCTGAACTTGACTTGCTTGAAATGGATTCCTTTGGCGTGAAATCCCACAACGAGCTGCCTGTCTCTCCTGTACCTGCCATCTTATGCCTGCTCCAGCAGGGCCAGCAGCAGAAGCTAGCCTCATGCCTCAGCATCCTCACAGTAACCAGCTGAGCTCACATACTCCCTGTCAGGGGAAGGGAGAGGGATACAGATTGTGCATGCACAGCAGCAGCATTCCCCACCCGGCACACAGCCAGCAGCAGCAGCCCCCGGCACACAGCCAGCTGCTGCAGCCCCCCAGTCACAAAGAAGCCAAATCTGCCCCCCCCCCCCCACAGCCATCAGCAGCTGCTTTCCCCCGGTCACACAGCAGCCGCAGCTGCCTTCCCCCGGTCACACAGCAGCCGCAGCTGCCTTCCCCCGGTCACACAGCAGCCGCAGCTGCCTTCCCCCGGTCACACAGCAGCCGCAGCTGCCTTCCCCCGGTCACACAGCAGCCGCAGCTGCCTTCCCCCGGTCACACAGCAGCCGCAGCTGCCTTCCCCCGGTCACACAGCAGCCGCAGCTGCCTTCCCCCGGTCACACAGCAGCTGCAGCTGCCTTCCCCCGGTCACACAGTAGCCGCAGCTGCCTTCCCCCGATCACACAGCTGCCTTCCCCCGATCACACAGCTGCCTCCCCCGATCACACAGCAGCTGCCCCCTCCCCCCCCCCCCCATCACACAGCAGCCGCAGCTTCCCTCCTGTCACGCTGCAGACACAGCTGCCCCATCACACAGCAGCAGCCCCCCATCACACAGGGAGATGTGGGGAGAGGCAGTGTGTAGCAGGAAGAGGAGAGCTGGGTTTAAAAGTGTAGGTAAGTGGCCAACTGCATTAGGACTGGGCTTGTGTCAGCTAGCTTAGCACAGCAAGAGCAGCCACCAGCACAGCTTAAAGGGATACCTGAGGTGAGAGGTATACGGAGGCTGCCATATGTATTTCCTTTTAAGCAATACCAGTTTCCTGGCTATCCTGTCAATCCCCTGCCTGTAATATTTTTAGCTATAGACCCTGAACAAGCATGCAGCAGGTCAGGTGGCTCTGACTGTTCTAGCAAGATTAGCTGCATGCTTGTTTCTGGTGTGATTCATGCATTACTGCAACCAAATAGACCAGCAGGACTGCCAGGCAACTGGCATTTTTTAAAAGGAAATGCATATGACAGCCTCCATATTTCTTATTACAGTTGTCCTTAAAATTATATATGGGAGGCAAATTAAAAAGGAGCGTTAAAGGGAACCCAAGGTGAGAGGGATATGGTGGCTGACATGTTTGTTTCCTTCTAAATCCGATTTGCCTGGCTGTCCTGCTGATCCTCTGCCTCTAATACTTTCAGCCATAGACCCTGAACAAGCATATGCTGATCACATGTCTATGACAAATCTGACAGGATTAGCTGCATGCTTGTTCTGTGTGTGATTTACACCCAACTGACCAGAATTCTCAGTAGGACTGCCAGGCACAGGCAACTGGTATTGTGTAACAGGAAATACATGTCAGCTTCCATAGGTCTCACACCTTGGCTTCCTTTTACATCAGGGATTTCTCTGCATCCCAGTAAGTAGCTGATGCCCCCTTTCCCACAAGCAAGATTTACCTTTTCTCAAATAGATCATCAGGAGGGCCTGTATGGTGGATATTGTGGTGAAGCCCCTCCCACAGTGTGTTGTCCTGACAGCAGTGTTGCCAACTCATCCCTTTAATTACTAACATATCTAAGTTATACAGGTGCTGGGGCTATTTGCACATAATCGGTGCCTTAACTGCATCTACCTAGCCACAAAACCTGTATAATTCATATGTGTCAGTAATTAAAGGGATGAGTTGGCAACACTGCCTGACAGTTTGCTGTCTGGCCCTCATTGCATTGTGGGAAATTATGGCGTTTTCCAACCAACAAGCAAGCAATATCTTCCTCTGTGCATAGAACTCAGTAATGATCACCTGGCAGAACTAAAGATGTCGCTCACCACCAGGCAAATATTTCAGAATGTAAATCAGGGAAAGGAAAGATTTTACAATGGGAAACCACTTGCTAAATAATCAATAGATGAATATCGTAAACAATAAGTAATTATGTTGTCATTTTCACTACAGTTCCTCCTTTAAATCAGTTTAGCTTTCCTTACCTGGATCCTCCTCCAGGACTAGAAGTCTTGTATAGTCCTCGCTGCAGTTCTGCTGCCACCCATTCTTCCTGTGTCCACCTCAGCAGTGGCTTCTGTGCAAGCACAGGTGTGTGCGTGTAATGCTGAGTTCTCATGCCTGGGAGCACTCTGCACAAGTGCAGTACTACTGCGCAGAACACTCCCAGCCACAGGCGCATGAGCGGTGCATGCACCCATGCATGTGCAGAAGCCAGTGACCACTATGGAGTGGGTGACCACAGAACTGCGGCGAGGGACACAGACTTCTAGGAGCTGCAGGAAGCCCAAGGTAAGTAAAGCTACATTGATTTCATTTGCCTCATGTTTCCTTTAAGTGCACCTGTAGAATTGTTGTACCAAATTGAACTTGTCTGTAAGGGAGATTTAGGACTTTGTATGCTAATGGGGGTTGGGGAGCACCATTTCTTACCTGGGGGCTGCTCGTGTAGCCCCTTGTCCCTAAAAGAATCCCACTGTAGAATGTGCTCCTGGCCACACTGCATACTACAGCTCCCAGTATACATTGCGGCATGCATCTGCTGGCATGCATTGTGGCTGGGAGTGTACTCTACTGCAGGATTCTTTGAAGAAGCCCCCAGTAGGTAAGTCATGGTGCTGCCTGTAACCCCCCCCCCCCCCCCCCCAAAAAAAAGCATACTAAGTTAGGATCCTCACTCAGGGCCCGTCTCCACTAGTGCGGTGTGAATCGCTGGGATTCCACCGCTGACAAAATCGCATGCGGATGCGATTCCGCATGCGATTTTTGCCGCAATTTCGCATGCGATTTCGCATAGGCAGGCTATGAGCGATTTTAACCATGTCACTGCCTGGCTCAATGTACATTAGTTTTAGTGCGAAATCGCGGCAAAAAACGCATGTGCGATTTCCCCTATTAAATACATTGCCTGCGAATCGCCTGCATTCCACACGCAGGCGAATTCTTCAGGCCCTACCGTGCAGAAAAATCCTGCACAGAAAAACGCACCAAAAAACTGACAAGTGGAAACAGTCTCATCCACTTGTATTGATTATGCGAATCCGCATGCAGACAACGCATGAGGATTCGCTCTAGTGGAAACGGGCCCTTATGGCAATTGAGTTTGCAAGAAAATAAAGGTTTACCTTTTTTATGAATTGGTGCTCAATGGGCTCTATTCACAATAAGCAGCTCGATAAAAAAAATGGAGATAAAATACCTCATGCGGTATTTTACACTTTTTTTTTATTTTTTTTTATTTTTATTATTATACCAAATTCACAAAAGTTTTCCCCCATGAGGCAGAAGTTTGGTAATTTGGTAATTTACCGAACAAACTGCCTCAATCCACTAAGCCCTGGTCGGTAAGGCTTCTTTTCCACAAACTGTTTACAGGCAGTGAAATGCCTCTCAAACTCTCACAACTGCTCGCTGCTGCCTGGTAACCGCTTGCTGAGCACACATGCATACCTATTGCATCCAATTAGCATGAGAAGCAGGCTGTGTGGCTCTCCCTATTGGCTGCCAGGTTCTCCCCAAAGGCTGTCTGTTAAGTTATTACACAGAGACAGCATGAGGAGAACAGGTTGTCGGCTGCTGTGGGCTGGAGTAAATTACCAAATGCTTTTGTCCGGTAAATGAAGTGTGCAAATTGTGAATTGACATTTCTTGCCATTTCCCGGCGTATTTACAGCATAAGTCAGTAATTTACCTCACTAGTCAGGAACTGTTTTGTTTATGTATTTTTTTTGTGCGGTAACAAGTTTAGTGAATTGTAATTTGGGAAGTTGATCAGAAAAATTAGCTGTTTTGAGCATTAACAAATGCAGTAGTGCTTTCTGAATAGAGACCATTGTACTTTAAAGTAGGGATGATCCATGAAAGTAAGTTCATGCGGACTTGTCTAAATGTTTATGCAAATATATACAGCTTGAAAATGGACCAATCAATTGAACCTGTGTGGGACTTGACTGGTCAAATTTCAAACTGAATATATTGCATACAAATTTACATACATCCTGAGCTGTGGAGCCAAAGTCAGCTGAAGCAGTTTTGGTACCTGTAATATTTGGTGTCACTAAACTGAGGAGTCAGCGTTGGATGATTTTTGTAGCTACTCCACAGCTCTGCATAAATCTGCATGAACTCAAATATTTGCATCTCATTGCTCATCCCTACTGTAAAGTGTACAAGCATTTATACTTGGCACTTCCTCCAGCCCCCTTTAGGCTCCCTCGCCATCCTCCAGGGCTGCTCCGTTCCTCCGCTGGCTGGCCTGGTTTAAGGGAACCTTAACTGAGAACGATATGGATGTTTCCTTTTAAACAATACTAGTTGCTTGGCAGTCCTGCTGATCTCTTTTGCTGCAGTAGTGGTTGAATCACACACCTGAAACAAGAATGCAGCTAATCCAGCCTGACTTCAGTCAGAGCACCTGATCTGCATGTCTGTTCAGGGGCTGTGGCTAAAAGTATTAGAGACACAGGATCAGCAGGGGAGTCGGGCAACTGGTATTATTTTTAAAGGAAAAATCCATACACTTCTCAGTTTAGGTTCCTTTTTAAAGGGGAACTTAAGTAAAAGGTATACGGAGGCTGCCATATTTATTTCCTTTTAATCAATACCAGTTGCCTGGCAGTCCTGCTGGTCTATTTCTCTGCAGTAGTATCTGAATAACACCAGAAACAAGCATGCAGCTAGTCTTGTCAGATCTGACTTTAAAGTCTGAAACCCCTGATCTGCTGCATGCTTGTTCAGGGGCTATGGCTAATAGTATTATAGGCAGAGGATCAGCAGGGCTGCCAGGCAACTGGTATTGCTTAAAAGGAAATAAACATGGCAGCTTCCATATACCTCTCTCTTCAGTTCCCCTTTAAAGCTGTGACTGGGCTCAGTCATGTTCCCATGTGTATACATGACTGTGTGCAGCCCCAATGGTGCTTCTGTGGCTGGTTGTCTGCGCAGAATACTCCTAGCCAAAGGAGTGCGGCCACGGATGCTCAGTCATGCATTTGCAGAACTTCCAGACTACCGAGCTGGACAGCGGATAAATGGATGGGACTGGGAGGATGATGAGGAAGCCCACGGCCTACAGGGGGCTGGAGAAAGCACCCAGGTAACTATAAATGCTTGCAGTCTGGAAGTCTTGGGTTTCCTTTAGGACAGACAGGAGGTTGAACTGTGTGCTTGTTGGGCAGTTCAGTGTCCCATCTGCTGCCTGCCAGTTGGTATGGGTCAGCCATCCTGCAGCACAGTAGGTCACACAGCATAGCATCACCAGGTCAGTTGGTCACTCAGCCAGCTGACACAACACAGTCCGCATCACCAGCTCATTAAGCCAGGCAGCCCAGTTCCACAAGCTTGTTAAGCCAGCACTGCTCCCATCACTGCTCCCATCACTGCCAGTCCAGCCAGCACAACATCACCAGCAGGCCAGCCGAGCACAACACCCAGGCCAACACAGAAGCTCTGCCATTATTGTAAAATGCTGCCTTTTTATAGCATTTCTATGTGGGAACACGTGTCACAGCTTGACTCTGGCCTGGTGCCCCAGATCTCCCAGGGCCCTAGCAATGCCCCTGGTCAATGAAATGGTAAAAAAAAAAAAATTGGGCTCTACTCTCAAAGACCAAACTTTTCTACAAAATTTTACTGTTATATTTCCGCCAGCGGTAAACTCCGCATTTTTTCAGCATTCTCTAACATTTTCCGCATGTTTGCCGCATGCGGAAAAAAAGATGCGGAAACAGCCATTATTCATGCGGTAATAATGCGGTAAAAAGGTCGCATGAAAAAGTGTTTAAAAAAAAAGTTAAAGTCCAGCAAGCACAGCCCTTAAGCCTCCAGACTTCATTAAAGTCAATGGCATGCGGAATATATCACCTACTACTTGTAGGTGATAAAAAACGGTAATTAACGACGAAATGATGCGCCTGAACATTTTTGAGAATTGATCTTTTATTGCGGAAAATACCGACTTTTGCGGAAATTTTTCCGCATGAATCCCGCACTTTTACCACACTTTTTCCGCATGCGGAAAAAAAATGCGGAACATTTTGAGAATTTCAATGTGGCGGTGTTTTGGTCGGTAACTTCCCGCATGCACTTTACCGCATGCGGGAAGTCTTTGAGAATAGAGCCCACTTTTGTTGATTTCGATTGTATATTGATTGGAGGCAATTTTTTGACGCTTAGAATTTGACCATTAAACTATAGCCAGTATTTGTTAGGCTTCCTTTCCAAGGACTGTTGAGCTGTGTGTTCAGCAAGCAGTTACCAGGCAGAAGTAAGCAGTTATCATGCAGCAACAGTTACCAGACAGCAGTGAGCAGTTGAGAGAGTTTGAGAGGCATTTCACTGCCTATCAACAGTTTGTGGAAAGGAGGCCTTATAGATTCCCTGACTAGGGATCGGCAATGAAATGCAAATGATAGCAAGCTGGTGCAGTATTATGCAAAATTTACATGCAAATGTATGCATCTTGAAAATGGACAATCATCATGGCAGGATTTATCTG
Source organism: Hyperolius riggenbachi (assembly GCF_040937935.1). Lineage (NCBI taxonomy): Eukaryota > Metazoa > Chordata > Amphibia > Anura > Hyperoliidae > Hyperolius > Hyperolius riggenbachi. The sequence goes on along the minus strand of NC_090657.1, from coordinate 207,896,320 downwards.
GGCAATTTCCAAGCTGTATATATTTGCATATAAAATTGCATGATCCTGCATCAACTTGTTAGCATTTGCATTTAATTGACCCTCCCTACTACTGCATTGGGCACTATTCTCAATGAGTTACCGCACAAGTTAAAGTAGGTAGTGATAAACACCGACCAAAATATCTTCATTTTGAAATTCACAATTTTTTTTTCTCCCTAAATTACCTCATGCGGTAAGAGTGGTAATTACCTCAAAATGTAACTCCCATTTGAGATTCTCAATAGAAAAGTTGATGTTAATTAAGGATTTTTTTTTTATCACCTACAAATAGTAGATGATGATTATCACTTCTCTGCTTTTGGCCTTCAGCATGGAGCCTTTTGAGCTTTGTTTGCTCGATTTTATGTCCGTTTTACATAGAAGGCAGAAAAGACGACTGTTTCTAATCTCAAGGTGCACTTTCACACCACCTACAGTCTTTTATATGATTTTATAGATGCTGAGGAGGAAATTTATCTCTGCTATAAAAGATAAGCAACAGCATAATAACCTATAAAGAAAACCATTTTTGTTACAGCTGATACAAATCCAGCAAAAAATCTCCAGTGTATTTACTTCCTGCTTTCATGGAACTAGATGTAGGGTTAACATTCTGTGTTTACACATTAGCTGCTCTGCTGAGGCAGCCAGCTGGCTCAGCGGAGAGTTCAAATTACAGTTGTGATTATTCACAGATGAGGGGGAATTAGACAGGCTAAATTATATACATACGGGGTGCATTTATGTTTTCAGTCTGTCCTGCGCAAGAGTTGAGGTCCCACTTTATATGTGACAAGCTTTCCTGGGTCATCTCTGTGTAATGGGTGGCAAGTATATGGGTGCCCTACAGTGGTCAAAAAAGCTTTATTTCCGTACATATTACTGACAGTTTTATCACCTGTTCATCACCTGTTTTATCACCTGTTTTACCGCACTTTTATCAAACATTTATCACACTTGGTACATTTTTAGTGAATACTCACTATTTTCAATTTTTTTTAGTGAATTATCACTGGAGGTAATTTATCACCCAAAAAAGCGTTACCGCACATGGTTTTGTGAATAGAGCCCACTGGGCTCTATTCTCAAAGACTTCCCGCATGCGGTAAAGTGCATGCGGGAAGTTACCGACCAAAACACCGCCACATTGAAATTCTCAAAATGTTCCGCATGTTTTTTCCGCATGCGGAAAAAGTGTGGTAAAAGTGCGGGATTCATGCGGAAAAATTACTGCAAAAGTCGGTATTTTCCGCAATAAAAGATCAATTCTCAAAAATGTTCAGGCGCATCATTTCGTCAATTACCGATTATTATTTTTTTTTATACATCACCTACAAGTAGTAGGTGTTATATTCCGCATCCCATTGACTTTAATGAAGTCTGGAGGCTTAAGGGCTGTGCTTGCTGGACTTTAACTTTTTTTTTTAAACACTTTTTCATGCGACCTTTTTACCGCATGAATAATGGCTGTTTCCACATCTTTTTTTCCGCATGCGGAAAATGTTAGAGAATGCTGAAAAAATGCGGAGCTTACCGCTGGCGGAAATATAGCGGTAAAATTTTGCAGAAAAGTTTGGTCTTTGAGAATAGAGCCCATTGTGGGAGTTCCCGCCTTCTGCACACAAGTGGTCTTAGCTTACCAGGGAAATTTTGGTCTAGTGTGAAGTGGATTCCTGAAGGTTTGTTGGGGGGGGGGGGGGTGATGTGTTATTTTGGAAGGCGGGTGGGTTACACAGCAGTATACATGGTGGATATCAGGGGCGTAGCAATAGGAGTTGCAGCTGTAGCGACTGCATTAGGGCCCTTGGGCCAGAGGGGCCCTCCCTCAACTACAATATTAGCTCTATATTGGTCCTATGCTCATGATAATCACTTATATAGATACTTTGAATAGTTGAACCTTGTGATTTTATTGCATCTGCCATGTGGAATTCATGAATAAAGATTACCAGCGTTTTTTCTACCATTGATTGGCTTGCAGATCCTTCTGTACAGAGATACTTTGAATAGTGGTAATCATTAACAAACTTTTACCCATCCCCTTCTTGCACCTGTGATACTGCAGTTGTCATTGGAAGGTTTTGGTGCGCCGTATCAATTGTTATATATAGAGTGCTTGGGGGGCGCCATTGTAAAACTTGCATCTGGGCCCACAGCTTCTTAGCTACGCCACTGGTGGATAATCTGCTGTGGTGAACAGGTCTGTATTAAGTGTGTGTGTATATAGAGATGGTCAATTGGATATACATTATATGGGACCTGGATCAATATAATACACTTTCTATTGGTTTTAGATGTTGCAGACATGCATATTGCATGTAGAGGTGCGTACACACATGCGACTATAGTCGTTTGTAACGATCGTTCCCCGATCTTTACCAACGACGATCGTTACAAAAAACGAACCACCGACTATTAAGGCAAACGACGAACGAGCCAAATCGCTACAAAAGAAAGTTCTGTCTCGGCGGATTTTAACCAACGACGATCATTTGCAAAAGTAGTACATCGTTGGAAACGATCGTTCGTACTAGGCTTGACATGCGCATTTCACTATTTCTTCGTGAAACTTCTCATTTTTATGCGCAGGCGCAATAGTTGCTTTTTGTGATGTAACGTTCGTTCTAACGATCAGATCGTTACACACCTTTTAAAACTAACTTTACTTAGGTCGTTCTTTCATCAATTAAAAGTTCGTTCGTCGTTCTCAACGAACGATCGTTGTCGCATGTGTGTACGTAGCATAGGGATGAATGGGCAAAATTCTATAACTTGATTTTGTAGTGTGTGTGGGTTTTTTTTTTTTTTTTTTTTGTTTTTTTGTTTAATGCATTTAAAACCCAGTGCAATGTAAGGGCCTGAGCATGTTTTATATCCAATTTTAAGCGTACGGAAGCGTACTAGTGTATTCAGACCCTGAGGCCAGAAACCCATTAGGAGCAACTTCTAATTGATAGTAATTTGAAAAGGCTCTTGCTAATGCAATGCTATGGGGGATCTTTATAAAATCACATTGCTCAAGTGGGATCACACCCATAGCATTATGCTACGTACACACATGCGACAACGATCGTTCGTTGTCAACGACGAACAAACTTTTAATTGATGAAAGAACGACCTAAGTAAAGTTAGTTTTAAAAGGTGTGTAACGATCTGATCGTTAGAACGAACGTTACATCACGTAAAGCAACGATTGCGCCTGCACATAAAAATGAAAAGTTCCATGGAGAAATAGTGAAATGCGCATGTCAAGCCTAGTATGAACGACCGTTTCCAACGATGTACTACTTTTGCAAACGATCGTCGTTGGAAAAAATCCGCCAAGCTAGATCGTTCGTTTTTAACGATCTAGCTCATCCGTCGTTAGACTTAATGGTCGTTGGCTGCTTTTTTTAAAACGATCGTTGTTTGAAATGATCGGGGAACGATCATTTCAAACGACTATAGTCGCATGTGTGTACGCACCTTTACATTAGCAAGAGTTTTCAAATCTCAAAGTGCTCAGAAAATTGCTCCTAGTGGGTTTCACACTTCATGCAAATTCCACATTTGTGTTTTTTTTTCCCCTCTATTTGCTGCTGTGTGCTCCCATGCCCCCCCCCCCTCCTCCCCCCATTAGCCTGGAGATAAATGAATGGGAACATAGTTAACATTCATTGATCTAAGTCCCCGGTAGAAAGACACACCTTATCAAAAGCCGCTGTCTTTCTGAACAAAAAAAAAATCACATCCTCCTTATACTTCCTGTAAGCGAGAGTGCATTTTTTTTTTTTTTTTTTTTTTTTTAATATAAAAACGCTTTACATTGCTTCACCATTGACTTTCATTTGTGAGTTTTTGAAAAATGTGACAACCAGTTTTTTTTTGTTTTTTTTTAAATGCAATTATAAAACACATATGCATTTTGATGCGGCCCGTTGACTACCATTGCAGGCAAAAACGCTGCATCTTCTGCAACTCTAGTGCTTCTACTGTGTGTTCCCAGTCTCAGGCCAGAAACCCACTAGGAGCGATTTCTAATCACTAGCGATTTGAAAAAGCTAACGCAATGCTATGGGGGATTTTTATAAAATCCCATCGCTCAAGTGGGATCACACCCATAGCATTACATTAGCAAGAGTTTTCAAATTGCAAATTGTTCAGAAAATCGCTCCTAGTGGGTTTCTGGCCTCAAGCTGCATTTATATTCAAAATTTGCATAATGCTACATCAACTTAAAATTATTTGCATCCCATTGACCATCCCTACTGCTAATCATTCTGGCATCAGCAGTGTCTGATAATTAAGAAAACATTTTTTTTCCTTCAGTTTTAACAGGGTTTTTCCCAGAACGTCTCAGGACAGCAACCCTGAGACTTGTCTCCATCCACAATCACTGGACAGGAACTAGATTAAAAGATTTGCATAATTGGTTAGGCAGGGAACACATATAACCAGCGTCATGTTCTTACCCCTTCAGTTGTTTCTTGTCCAGCAGGATCTATGTGTGGGGTATGGCTGGCCACCCATGCTAGTTGCAGGAGCTGCGGGCTGTGTGATCCCCTGAGTCTGCGGCAGCTAGTTGTCTGGCGCGGGGTCATGCTGCTTGCTATCTGCCTTCCCTGAAGTAAACTGAGCGGCGAAGAGTTCGGCGTCCAGGAAGTCCCGCCCGCGGATCACGTGACCGGCGCCCACGCAGGGCCGGCCTTAGGTTTCACAGCGCCCTGAGCGAACCAGATTTTGGTGCCCCCCCCCCATTCATCCTCTTCGCGTGTGAGCGCACCACGGGGGCTTAGTAGTGTGTAGGTAGATAGGTAGGTGCCCCCAGTACAGGTTAGATAGGTAGGTACCTGCAACATAGGTTAGATAGGTAGCTGCCCCAGTATAGATTAGATAGGTAGATGCCCCCAGTATAGATTAGATAGGTAGATGCCCCCAGTATAGATTAGATAGGTAGATGCCCCCAGTATAGATTAGATAGGTAGATGCCCCCAGTATAGATTAGATAGGTAGATGCCCCCAGTATAGATTAGATAGGTAGATGCCCCCAGTATAGATTAGATAGGTAGATGCCCCCAGTATAGATTAGATAGGTAGATGCCCCCAGTATAGATTAGATAGGTAGATGCCCCCAGTATAGATTAGATAGGTAGCTGCCCCCAGTATAGATTAGATAGGTAGCTGCCCCCAGTGTAGATTAGATAAGTAGCTGCCCCCCAGTGTAGATTAGATAGGTAGGTGCCCCCCGTATAGATTAGATAGGTAACTGCCCCAGTGTAGATTAGATAGGTAGCTGCCCCCCAGTATAGGTTAGGTAGGTAGCTGCCCCCCAGTATAGGTAGGTGCCCCCAGTATTGGCTATATAGGTAGCCGCCCCTAGTATAGGTTAGATAGGTAGCTGCCCCCAGTATATATTAGATAGGTGCCCCCCAGTATAGGTTAGATAGGTAGCTGCCCCCAGTATAGATTAGATAGGTAGCTGCCCCCCAGTATAGGTTAGGTAGGTAGGTGCCCCCCAGTATAGGTAGGTGCCCCCAGTATTGGCTATATAGGTAGCCGCCCCCAGTATAGGTTAGATAGGTAGCTGCCCCCCAGCGTAGGTTAGATTAGGTAGGTGCCCCCCAGTATAGGTTAGATAGGTAGCTGCCCCCAGTATAGGTTACATAGGTAGCTGCCCCCAGTATAAGGTAGGTAGGTAGGTGCCCCCCCGCAGCCCGACCTCTCCCTCCCTTCCTCTCCGGGCCATCCTCTGTGCTCCCCCCTCCGATGCAGACTGCAGTAGAAAGAACTCACCTCCCTGGTTCCGATCGCCGGCGCCTCTCACTTGCCGCTGGTATCTTCTACATAGTTTACCGATACACACTAAACTTCCTGTTAAGCAGGAAGTTTAGTGTGCATCAGTAACTAATGTAGAAGATACCAGCGGCAAGTGAGAGGCGCCGGCGATCGGAACCAGGGAGGTGAGTTCTTTCTGCTGCAGTCTGCATCGGAGGGGGGAGCACAGAGGATGGCCCGGAGAGGAAGGGAGGGAGAGGTCGGGCTGCCCTCCCCGCGGCTCCCCCCTCCATCACGGCGCACGCACATCACCCCCAGCAGCGGCACCAGGGGGCGGAGCGGGAGTACCCAGCCGGGGCCGCAGCGGCAGCATCGGTATTAAAACGCAGCCAGGGGAGAGGATCGCCCCCTGGAAGCCGGCGCCCTGAGCGATCGCACCGGTCGCTCAGGTCAAAGGCCGGCCCTGCGCCCACGTGACCAGATGCAGGAAGTTCCTAGCCTGGCATGCGCCCCAGAGCGATGCAGCGTGGATGTCAGCATCCTGGCTGACTATGGACACAGGCTGCAGCAGGCGATAGTGCTTCTGGGAGCAGTAGTCCACCGGATCATTACTGGAGTGGTGGGCGGGCCAAGTTAAGGTAAGCTATTTAAAGCTTGTGGTTTTAGTCACTCTGACATGCTGTGACTATGGAGGCTGCTGCCAGATCTTCCTCCCAGGGCTCTGTGGAGTCAAGCTCCGTACCCTCTCTGGTATGTTTCATGATGGAAATTGTTACATATCTGTTTTGGAGGGTTATTAGGCTTAGTCAGGTTAATGGCTGCTATTTTTTGTTTCTTTTCAGCCTAAAATGGAAAGATCAGACTCTAAATCATCTGCTGCAAGACAGGAAAGAGCTGATAAGCCTGACAAGCCTGATAAACCTGATAAAAGTGAAGTTTTATAAGGGATGTGCAAAGCCCCCTTTTTTTCTACCTTCTGGATTTGCTACTTGTGTACTGGGAATTTGCACTCCTGCAGTGATAATTTTTCAGCCTTCCTGTGCATGTTTTTTCTTTTTCTTCATATTATCAGCATATTCCGTGTGAAGGTGGTTTGTTGTTCGGGACAAAGTTAGAGGAAACGCTTGAAAGATTGGCTGATAAGAAAAATAATTTTCCGTATAAAAAGGTCTTTCGCCCTAACCATTCCTTTCGTGGGCCAGGAAAGAGTGAACAGGAAAATAAAGGAAACCAGAGAAGAAAATGGCTCCCCAACAAGTCCCAACGCTCAAAGACCAACCCTCCTTACACCGCGGCAGGTCAACAGCCAAAACTATGACGCCAGGATTCCAGTAGGAGGCAGACTGGCTCACTTCTACGAACAGTGGCAGGTAAAATTCGCAAACAGATGGTTATTGGACATTATTCTGCAGGGTTACAGAATAGACTTTGTAGCTCCACCTCCCTCTCAATTCTTTGTAACTCCCTCCCCAAGAGTTCCAGCTCAGGCCCAAGCACTCCAAAAAGAAGTCAGCTCTTTGTTGGAAAAAAAAAGTCATACGAAGAGTCCCCAGATGTGAAGAAAGACTAGGATTTCACTCACCGCTCTTCCTCATAAAGAAATCTCAGGGGACCTACAGATTCATCTTAAATCTGAAAGGGCTAAACAGCGTGGTCAGATACAGAAAGTTTCGGATGGACAACATCTGCTCAGTGTTGAACCTTCTGCAGGAGAACTGTTACTTAACATCTCTGGATCTCAAGGACGCCTACTTTCACTTGCCAATTCACCTGGAATCACAGCAGTTCCTGAGATTCGCAGTGGTGTTACAAGGCGAGGTAAGACATTTTCAGTTTGTTGTCCTTCCATTTGGGTTATCCTCTGCCCCATGGCAGAAGTGCTAGCAGTGCTTAGACTTCAGTCTATTCAGATTATGGCTTACCTGGATGATTTGCTTATATGGGGACCTTCTGTGCAGGTAGTTAAGGCCCAGACAGATCTCACTTTAGAATTTCTTCAGTCCATGGGATGGTTAATTAATTGGGAGAAATCATCCTTGCAGCCTCTCCAAAAGATGGAATTTTTGGGGTTTGAGATCTGTACTGCTAATAAGACTGTTCCTACCTGAAAGAAAATCTTCAGTGTTATTAAAGTCTGTTCTCTCTTTTCAGAGCTTGAAAGCAATATCTCTGAGGAAGGCTATGGCTTTATTGGGGACAATAACATCATCTTTCCCAGCAATACAGTGGGGTCGACTGCACTCAAGAGTTCTACAGGTTTGGATACTTTCCAAGTGGGACAAGCGTCTTTCATCTCTGGACAAGAGGTTCATGATTCCCTGGAGTGTCAAGCAGTCACTACTCTGGTGGATAGAGCCACAACATCGATTAAGGGGGAATCTGTGGGACTTTCTAACACAGGTTGTTATTACAACAGACGCAAGCTCTTGGGGATGGGGAGCTCATCTGGATTCCCACACAGCCCAGGGGCAGTTGTTAAGCAAGTTTCAAAATCGTTCATCAAACAGCAGAGAGCTACAAGCCGTCTGGGAAGCTCTACAAACTTTCAGTGTACAGATTCTTCAGACACATGTGACAATACGCACGGACAACAGTACAGTGGTAGCATACCTAAACCATCAAGGAGGCACAAGGAGCAGATTGCTACAGCTTCAGGCCTCAAGAATTCTGCACTGGGCAGAACAAAATCTAAGATCTCTAAGGGCGGTTCACCTGAAAGGAACTCTAAATTGTCTGGCAGATTTCCTGAGCAGATGGAGTCTTTGCCAGGACGAATGGAGTTTAAACAACCAGGTATTTCAACAGATAACAGAACACTGGATGGTTCCACAGGTAGACTTGTTTGCTAGAAAGAACAATGCCAAATGCAGTCTGTTCTGCTCTCTATGTCCCCAATACAAGCCCTGGGCTGTGGACGCCTTTTTGATCAGCTGGATTCATCACAGGATGTACATTTTTACTCCCCTACATTTGATCTCAAGGGTAGTAAACAAGATTTATCAAGACCGTGCTCAAGCAATCTTGATTGTCCCATATTGGCCCAAGAGACCGTGGTTTGCTCTGCTACAACGGTTAGCTACGAATTATTTAATCCTTCCGGAGCAAAGGGACCTATTGACTCAGGGGCCAGCAATGCATCCCAATCCGAACCTTCATCTTTCTGCTTGGAGCCTGAATGGCGTTTATTGAAGAGTAAGGATTTCTCAAATAAATTATCAGACACTTTTGCAATGCAGAAATTTTACTATAAAGCTTGGAGAGTATACAATACTTGGTGTGATGTTACAGGGCCTATGTGAATCACCCTTTGAGCCATTGGAAGAAAGTTCAAACAAACACTTATCTCTGAAAATGGCTTTCCTCTTGGCAATAACATCTGCCAGGAGGGTAGGAGAGTTACAAGCGTTATCTATCCTGGAGCCTTATTGTATAATAACGGATGACAGAATTACTCTTAGACTGGATACTACTTTTCTTCCCAATGTAGATCATACAAATCAGAGACCACACTCAGAAGGCTTTTTCAACCACTGTATTCACAGGAAACCAAGTATGACAAGGTGGATTAGGTATTTTAACTGTGTCCAGCCGAATGGGCTGAATGAATGCTTGAGTCTTCAATGCTTTTTGTAATGTGTTTTCTCCCCTAGGCTCTGCTTGGCTGCCATGAAAATTCTACATGGGACTCATAATATAACGATTGATATCGTTGACAAATCAATATTGGATTGGTTATATATGGTGCAAATACAAAAAGGAAAAATGTTAATGTGTTCTACATGTTCCGGGGTGGACTGACCTCAGTGATGTGTGCTGGGTTAGACACTTATGTGTAGTTCCCTGGAAGTTTTTTTTTTTTTTTTTTTTTTTTTTTTTTAATGTTGGTTTGATTTTGTGATTCTTTTGTTCCTGTGGGTGGGGTATATAGGTGTCACTGGCAATGGGTGTGGTACAATTGAGGAAGGGCGACGCCCGAAACATGTCGTGTATTTTGTCATGCTTGGTTTCCTGTGAATACAGTGGTTGAAAAAGCCTTCTGAGTGCGGTCTCTGATTTCTATGATCTACACTGTGGTTTAGCAGGAGCGGTGTACCTGCTGGGGACCTGCACTGACCTACAGGTCAAGACGACTGACCTGGTGAGTGGTGGTGAGAGGGTTAATCTACAAACACTTTTCTTCCCAAAGTTGTCTCAAAATTTCACAGGACTCAAATCTTCCTTCCCTCTTTTTGTGCCAATCCTGCAAATCAGAAGGAGGAGAAATTACATAGCTTGGATGTCAGAAGATGTGTGTTGGAGTATCTGAATCGTTCCAAGTCCTGGAGAAAATCTAATGCACTTTGGTGCTATTTGCTGGGAAATTCAGAGGTAAACAGGCCTCAAAGTCAACTACAGCCAGATGGATCAAGCAGGCTATTTTAGTGGCTTATTATGCCCAACAAGGCAAGCAGCTTTCATCTGCAATCAAGGCACATTCGACCAGAGCAGTTTTGACCTCCTGGGCAGAGAGGGCAGGAGCATCTGTTGAGCAAATTTGCAAGGCAGCCACCTGGTCGAGTCATAATACTTTCATGAGACATTACAGGCTTGACGTCTTGTCTAGTACTGATTTAAGTTTTGGCAGAAAAGCATTGCAGGCTGTAGTCCCTCCCTAAAAATTATGTCTTGTGTATCATCTCAGCGTTGCTGTCCTGAGACGTTCTGGGAAAGCCAAAATTACTTACGGTAATTTCTTTTCCAGAAGTCAGAAGGACAGCACCCTTATAACCCACCGCTGTTTCTATTAAATTTATTTGAAGCATTCTTTTGTGTGGAGTCTTTTTTTTTAATTAACTGAAGGGGTAAGAACATGACGCTGGTTATATGTGTTCCCTGCCTAACCAATTATGCAAATCTTTTAATCTAGTTCCTGTCCAGTGATTGTGGATGGAGGCAAGTCTCAGGGTTGCTGTCCTTCTGACTTCTGGAAAAGAAATTGCCGTAAGTAATTTTGGCTTTTTTTTTTTTTTTTTACCCCTGTAATCTCTATATGTTAAACCTTTGACTTCCACCTGCAGCGATCAGTTGTTGCTAGGGTATAGTTTGGGGCCCCAGTGCTCTACAGATGCATTGCTCTGCCATTGTCTAGCACTGCATACATACAACACTGAGGTATTTGACCTGTCCCCAAACAGCAATCACATCCGATCATTACTGACATGCAGGCTGGGAATAATGTCTGCTGCATGGCCAGCTAGTAGTGAAATATGCTATCCTTTGAATCGGGAGGGGCCAAACTGTGGGACTTGCCATGCAAGAACTGATGATGAGTTGTTTTTTTTTTGTTTTTTTTTCCCCTGCATTTTTTCCTACCAAAAAATCCATTAAAATAATTATTGGGGAAAATCTAACCTGTGAAAAGCCTAGTAGCTTGTCTTTAGTTTTTATTATATTGTGAATGTATGGGCCCATATGCAAGTCCCTTTTTCTCCTGAGTTACCTCCTAGAACAGTGGTGGCGAACATATGACACGCATAGCCTAATTTGCTCGCACGCCACCGCTGCTTATGAACTGGCCGCAGTGTCTACTAGACGCCGCCGCGTCAGTTCATAGCCCGCAGCCCCGCAGTCTCCCGGGAGACAGAGCAGGGCTACGGCATTATGGCTAGTGAAGCCCTGTACTGGAGACTTTTTGTGTCTCCAGTACAGGGCTTTGGGCGCCATCTTCCCGTAGCCCTGCACTCTGCCTGTCAGCGGTAGCGCGGGAGACTGCAGAAGGAACGTCCGGGGAAGATGCGTGCTAGAGCCCAGCTGAGAGAGAAGACTTCTGTCAGGTGAGTACATTACTTTTTTTCAGGTGAAATTCGGCCCACTGTTTTCTGCTAAAATGTTCCCACTGTTTGTTTCCTGTGAAATACTGCCCACTGTGTTTTGTTTTCTGGTGAAATGTTGCCCACTACGTTTATTTTCTGGTGAAATTGGGCCCACTGCATTTGTTTTCTGCTGAAATGTTGCACACATTGCAATTTATTTTCTGGTGTCTGGGGTAACTGTTGCTGCATTTATTATTAAGGGCTCATTCACACTACAGAACGTATGCACGAATGCAATTTCATGCATGCGCTGCCAACGCACAGTGACCGCACGGAATGCACATTGTGGTGTGCTAAAGCATGGATGTCAGCAGCTGTACTCATTGGGGAAACGTATGCGTTGTGCGTTAAAATGTTCCCAGATGCGTTACAACGTAACGCATGGGAACGCACACCTGTAGTGTGAATGATAACATGGAAGTCTATTGACTTTCATGTTAGCATATGAATCTTACATTCTGTGCGTTGCGTCAAAACTGACAGCGCAGCACATAGTGTGAATGAGCCCTTAATGGTCATAGTTGGCTATATTTTTCTGCTTTGGGGTTACGGCGGGTATAAATAGCATCACACAGTTTCTGCACACCCATGATGCGAATCCTCGATTCACCACATCATGGCGGAAACACTGCTTTCTTATGCCTCGCTGTTACATCATTACGTTAGCTCCGCCCATACAATATCATGGCCACGCCCATGGGCGCGCCGCGACCCCCCCCCCTCCATTGGCACTCGAAGATAAATAAGTTGATGTTAGTTCGCAGTTTGGGCACTCGGCCTCTGAAAGGTTAGCCATAATTGTCCTAGAAGATAACATTTTTTTTTTTTCAAATAATGTTTTAGCATTTTACAATTGAAAAAGCACTATCCAAATCATTTGGAGTATTTTCTTGCTTGCTGGGGGTTTAAAATGCATTATCTAGCAAGGTGTGAAAATCTCACTCACCTAGGAGAAAGTAAATTGCATATGGGCCATGGAGTAACAGCTCAGGAATGGGAAGTGGTGAAAATCTCATTTCCTTTTGGTGTCTGATGGATTATTGCAGTGCATGGGAAATGGATGCCAGATGTGATACAGAACATTCATTATTATACTGACCAGTGAAGCCTGGTAAACCCTTTCAATTATGTTTGGCCAATCGCTGACCAATTTCTCCACCTCCATGTAGTAGAAGGACCCTTTCACTCTGGGGTGGTGCTTAAAGTGAATGCACTGCTACTGCAATCTGGTACAAACCTATGGGGTAGATCACATTACCAGTGTTGCGGTCCCCCGGAAGTCCTCGCTCTGATGCTGGTCCAGAACTACGTTACAGCGCAGTGAAATGAGTCAGCCCGTTAGTTGTTAGTCTATGGCAGTGATGGCTAATTTTGGCACTCCAGCTGTGGTAGAACTACAAGTCCCATGAGGCATTGCAATACTCTGACAGCTCTAAGTATAACTCGGGGAGGCAGAGGCCTGATGGGATTTGTAGTTTTGTCACAGCCAGAGTGCCAAGGTTAGCCTTCACTGGTCTATGGCGACGTGAGTATTTTTAAAAACTTTCCAACGCGATGTAGTAGCACAGACGTGTCTTTTTATAATACGCTTCCGTGCACTTCCTGCTTGGCCAGATTAGGAATACTGCGTAGTAACACGTTATTCTCCCAAAGGCCTGATTTTGGCGGCAGGGGCACCCTGCCTTTTTGCAGTGTGAAATCGGTCTAAGGGTCGACAGCTATGGAAACCGCATATGCGATTCTGCCTAGTGTGTTCCTACCTCCATACTACATGGAGGTGGTAAAATTGGTCATTGAGTAGCCAATTATAGTGTGTGTGTGTGTGTGTGTGTGTGTGTGTGTGTGTGTCTCAGATCTAAGCAAAATAACATTTTGTATTAGCTCAGAACCATTAGCATTCTAGTAAATATGTTGACTGGTCTGTCAGAAGGGTGGGGGATGGATGAATTGGGTAGGAGAGGTTTCAGGGGTGTGCACTGGGTGGATCCAAAAAGTTTAATTACTACACAAAAAGTGATATCTACTAGGTAAGGCCACTAATGATACAATTTGTTTACAAACGATTCCTGATATGAATGATTGGAAATGATTGCTTGGCACTACTAATGGACAAAAATCTCATAACACATGTGATCAGATTAATGACATTTATTTTTTTTTTTTTTCAAGGATTCTGTCAATCTGATAGAACTGGTTAGGAGATTTTTCTCTATTAGTGGTCCCAAGGTAGCATTTCCAAATGTTCATGTGAAGATTGTTTGTCAACAATAGTTTGGCAAATTGTACCATTAGTGGCCACCTTTTTTAAAGACTTCCTCATCTTCACTTAAATGAATCGTCAGGCAATTTTTTTTTTTTTTTTTTTTTTTTTAAATTCAGCGTCACTCACCTGGGGCTTTCTCCAGCCCCTTGTAGCCGACTGTCCCACACAGACCGCTCCCCTCTCTGCCGCTGTCCTGGGCTCTCCGCACTGGGCAGAACTACTGTGCCTGCCCAGTGTGCCGTGGACAATGTGGCCATCATTGACAGCGGCGCTTCACGCAGGTGCAGTAGGAATGACATAGAGGTCGTCCTCTGCACTGTGCGGGGAGTCCGGGATGGCAGCGGAGAGATCAGATCAGTTGGCGTGGGACAGTCAGCTGCAAGGGGCTAGAGAAAGCCCCAGGTGAGTAAGGTGTTGGTTTTTTGTTTTGTTTTTCCCCCCCTGATGATTTCTTTAAGTCAGATGGGGTCAAAAAACATTTTTAATCCTTTGGGTGCCAATGTTCCTATTTTGAGTTACTTATCTTTTTTGTCGGTGTTGCACCTCCTCCAATGGGCTTGAAAATGTTCCAGTGCACAATTTGACGTGTATATTTTGGTTTGCATGTGCTTGCCTGCAAGACTTTCTGCATAATTTTGTTCTCCTTATCCATCAGAAAGGCGTATGATTGGCCTGAAATGTAATCTACAGCTAGAATATAACCCCGAACACACAGCCAAATTGAGTAAAGGTGCGTACACACGTCAGATAAAAATGAAAGATCACAGACCAATTTTACCCCCTTCCATGTAGTATGAGAGCCATACTCTACACAGTCTATTCTATGGAGCTGAACTCCCCATCAGATAGAAACCTTTGCAAGATGCTGCACACACAGATGCTGTACACATGCAACAGATCAGTATCTGCAAAAGATCTGTTCCTGCAAAAGATCCATTCCTGCAAAATGCATTCATAGTCTATGACATCTGCAGATCTCATACACACCTTGTTTAATGAACATTCATCTGCAGATCAGACAATTATCTGCCGATCTGAAGATCCAACCTGGTGGATCTGAGCTACAGATAATTGTCCGTTAAACAAGGTGTGTACGACATCTGCAGATATCAGACTATGAATGCGTTTTGCAGGAACGGATCTTTTGCAGATACTGATCTGTTGCATGTGTACAGCATCTTTGTGTGCAGCATCTTGCAAAGATTTCTATCTGATGGGGAGTTCAGCTCCATAGAATAGACTGTGTAGGTATGGCTCTCATACTACATGAAAGGGGGTAAAATTGGTCTGTGATCTTTCATTTTTATCTGACGTGTGTACGCACCTTAAGAAGTATCTTCAGCGTAATGAAGTCCTGGAAGTGATGGTATGGCCCCCACAGAGCCCTGATTTCCACATGGAGTGTGTCTGGGATTACATGAAGAGACAGAAGCATGGGAGGAAGTCTACAGCCACACACACCAAATTTTGATACAGAGTTTTCATCTGTTCATTCAATGCATTTTCTTTTAATGAAAATAAATACTTGCATTTTTGACAGCATTTTTTTATGTATTTATGTAAATGTCTAAAATATAGAATGATTAGGTTACAAATGCCAACATAATATTTGTGTGTGCATATATTATGCATGAGTACACAATATGTGTATAGTATGTATACACAATACATGTTAAATGTATGAATACAGATATACTATGTATACACCATATGTTTGTATATTGTGTGTATACTATGTGTACACAATACGTTTGTAAATTCTGTGTGTATACAAAATACATGTTTGTATATATTATGTGTATGTATACTCGATACATGTTAGTGTGTCTTGTTTATATACTATGTATACACACAAATGTTTGTGCATGTATGTGTATATAGTATGAATACACAATGTTTGTATATAGTGTCTACTATGCATACACAATACATATTTGTATATACTATGTAGTATGTATACAAAATACATGTTTATAGAATTATATGATGTATTAAGATAGTGTATATATACACATAACATGTTGGTGTATATACAATACGTTTGTATATATTGTGAGTATAGATACAAAATACATATTGCATGTAGTATGTATACTCAATACATGTTAGTGTATATTATGTGTGTATATTCTATGTACACACAATATGTGTTTGTGTATATACTATGTATACACAATACATGTTGGTGTATATACTATGTATACACAATATGTTAGTATATTTTGTGTGTATACACAATACATGTTTGTACATATGTGTGTATACTCGATACATGTTAGTGTATATGATGTGTTTATATACTATGTATACACACAATACATGTTAATACATATAGGTGTATATACTGTGAATACACAATGTTTGTATATATTGTGTGTATATTCTATGCATGCACAATGCATGTTTGTATATACTATGTCTGTATATAGTATGTATACACAATACATGTTTGTGTAATTATATAATGTATGAATATAGTGTATATACTATGTATACAGTCCTGGCCTAAAGTTTTGAAACTGTCAAAAATGAGTTTTCACAAAGTTTGCTGCTAAACTACTTTTCGCTCTTTGTTTCAGTTGTTTGTGATGTACTGAAATATAATTATAAGCACTTCATACATTTCAAAGGCTTTTGACAATTGCATGAGATTTATGCAGAGAGTTAGTATCTGCAGTGTTGGCCCTTCTGTTTCAGGACCTCTGCAATTTTGACTAGGCATGCTCTCGATCAACTTCTGGGTCAAACCTTGACTAATAGCAACCCCTTCTTTCATAATCACTTCTTTGAGTTTCTCGGAATTAGTTGGTTTTTGTTTGTCCACCCGCCTCTTGAGGAATGACCACAAGTTCTCAATCGGATTAAGGTCTGGGGAGTTTCCAGGCCATGGACCCAAAATTTCAATATTTTGGTCTCCGAGCCACTTAGTTATCACTTGCCTTATGACACGGTGCTTCATCGTGCTAGTAGATGCATTGTTCATCACCAAACTGTTGGTGAATTGTTGGAAGAAGTTGCTGTTGGAGGCTGTTTTGGTACCATTCTCTACTTGTGGTTGTGTTTTTTGGCAAAATTGTGAGTGAGCCTACTCCCTTGAATGAGCATCAACCCCACACCTGAATGGTGTCAGGATGCTTTACTGTTGGCATGACACAAGACTGATGGTAGCGCTCACCTTTTTCTTCTCCTGACAAGCCTTTTTCCAGATGCCCCAAACAATTGGAAAGGGGCTTCATTGGAGAATATGACTTTGCCCTAGTCATCAGCAGTCCAGTCACCCTACGTTCTGTAGAAGATTAATCTGTGCCTGATGGTTTTCTTTGGGAGAGAAGTGGCTTCTTTGCTGCCCTTCTTAACACCAGGCCATCTTCTAAAGTCTTTGCCTCACTGTGCGTGCAGATGCGCTCACACCTGGCTGCTGCCATTCCTGAGCAACCTCTGCACTGGTTGCACTCCGATCCCGCTGCTGAATCCTCTTTTGGAGATGATCCTGGTGCTTGCTGAACTTTCTTGGATGTCCTGAAGCCTTTTTAACAAAAATTGAACCTCTTTCCTTGAAGTTCTTGATGGTCCTATAAATTGCTGATTTAGGTGCAATCCGAGTAGCCACAATATCCTTGCCTGTGAAGCCATTTTTATGCAACACAATGATGGCTGCATGCATTTCTTTGGTGGTCACTATGGTTAACAATGAAAGAGCAATGATTTCAAGCATCACCCTCCTTTTTACATGTCAAGTCTGCCATTCTAACCCAATCAGCCTGACTTAATGATCTCCAGGCTTGTGCTCATCAACATTCTCACCTGAGTTAACCAGACGATTACTGAAATGATCTCAGTCAGCAGGTCTTTTAATGACCGCAATGAAATGCAGTGGAAAGGTTTTTTTTGGTATTCAGTTAATTTTCATGGCAAAAGACTATGCAATTCATCTGAACACTCTTCATAACATTCTGGAGTATATGAAAATTGCTATTATAAAAACTAAAGCACCAACTTTTCTAATTTCCAATATTTTTGATTCTCAACTTTTGGCAAGGACTGTACACAATATGTTTGTATATATTGTGTGTATGTAGTATGTGTACACAATACATGTTTGTATATATTGTGCGTATGTATACTTAATACATGTTAGTGTGTATGTACTATGCATACTATGCATACAAAATATATTTGTATAGTGTGTATATTCAATACATGTTTTTATATAGTTTGTATGTATACTCAATACATGTTAGTGTATATTGTGTATATGTGTGTGAATATACTATGTATACACAATGTTTGTATATTTTGTATGTGTATATACAATGTTTGTATATATTTGTGTAAGTATATACGATAAATGTTTGTGTATGTTTGTATACACAATATGTTTGTTTATAGTGTGTATGTGTGTATATACTCTGTGTCTACACAATACACCTTTTTTATGACTCTATAATGTGTTAATTTACAGTATATACTTTGTATACACAATACATGTTTGTATATATTATGTGTGTGTATATACCATGTATACACAATGTTGGAACAGAACAGAACAGAACAGAACAGAACAGAACAGAACAGAACAGAACAGAACAGAACAGAACAGAACAGAACAGAACAGAACAGAACAGAACAGAACAGAACAGAACAGAACAGAACAGAACAGAACAGAACAGAACAGAACAGAACAGAACAGAACAGAACAGAACAGAACAGAACAGAACAGAACAGAACAGAACAGAACAGAACAGAACAGAACAGAACAGAACAGAACAGAACAGAACAGAACAGAACAGAACAGAACAGAACAGAACAGAACAGAACAGAACAGAACAGAACAGAACAGAACAGAACAGAACAGAACAGAACAGAACAGAACAGAACAGAACAGAACAGAACAGAACAGAACAGAACAGAACAGAACAGAACAGAACAGAACAGAACAGAACAGAACAGAACAGAACAGAACAGAACAGAACAGAACAGAACAGAACAGAACAGAACAGAACAGAACAGAACAGAACAGAACAGAACAGAACAGAACAGAACAGAACAGAACAGAACAGAACAGAACAGAACAGAACAGAACAGAACAGAACAGAACAGAACAGAACAGAACAGAACAGAACAGAACAGAACAGAACAGAACAGAACAGAACAGAACAGAACAGAACCTTTGTGGGTCTAGAGTTAAGACAGGAAGCAGTAATGGCCTGGAGGTGCCTCGCTGGCCCCGACCCGCGGTCCGCAGCGTCGGCACCCCAGGCCTGCGGCCTGGAGGTGCCTCGCTGGCCCCGACCCGCGGTCCGCAGCGTCGGCACCCCAGGCCTGCGGCCTGGA
The DNA here is from genome assembly GCF_040937935.1 of Hyperolius riggenbachi. Taxonomy (NCBI): domain Eukaryota; kingdom Metazoa; phylum Chordata; class Amphibia; order Anura; family Hyperoliidae; genus Hyperolius; species Hyperolius riggenbachi. Next base: position 207,877,096 of record NC_090657.1, on the reverse strand, counting down.
GGTGCCTCGCTGGCCCCGACCCGCGGTCCGCAGCGTCGGCACCCCAGGCCTGCGGCCTGGAGGTGCCTCGCTGGCCCCGACCCGCGGTCCGCAGCGTCGGCACCCCAGGCCTGCGGCCTGGAGGTGCCTCGCTGGCCCCGACCCGCGGTCCGCAGCGTCGGCACCCCAGGCCTGCGGCCTGGAGGTGCCTCGCTGGCCCCGACCCGCGGTCCGCAGCGTCGGCACCCCAGGCCTGCGGCCTGGAGGTGCCTCGCTGGCCCCGACCCGCGGTCCGCAGCGTCGGCACCCCAGGCCTGCGGCCTGGAGGTGCCTCGCTGGCCCCGACCCGCGGTCCGCAGCGTCGGCACCCCAGGCCTGCGGCCTGGAGGTGCCTCGCTGGCCCCGACCCGCGGTCCGCAGCGTCGGCACCCCAGGCCTGCGGCCTGGAGGTGCCTCGCTGGCCCCGACCCGCGGTCCGCAGCGTCGGCACCCCAGGCCTGCGGCCTGGAGGTGCCTCGCTGGCCCCGACCCGCGGTCCGCAGCGTCGGCACCCCAGGCCTGCGGCCTGGAGGTGCCTCGCTGGCCCCGACCCGCGGTCCGCAGCGTCGGCACCCCAGGCCTGCGGCCTGGAGGTGCCTCGCTGGCCCCGACCCGCGGTCCGCAGCGTCGGCACCCCAGGCCTGCGGCCTGGAGGTGCCTCGCTGGCCCCGACCCGCGGTCCGCAGCGTCGGCACCCCAGGCCTGCGGCCTGGAGGTGCCTCGCTGGCCCCGACCCGCGGTCCGCAGCGTCGGCACCCCAGGCCTGCGGCCTGGAGGTGCCTCGCTGGCCCCGACCCGCGGTCCGCAGCGTCGGCACCCCAGGCCTGCGGCCTGGAGGTGCCTCGCTGGCCCCGACCCGCGGTCCGCAGCGTCGGCACCCCAGGCCTGCGGCCTGGAGGTGCCTCGCTGGCCCCGACCCGCGGTCCGCAGCGTCGGCACCCCAGGCCTGCGGCCTGGAGGTGCCTCGCTGGCCCCGACCCGCGGTCCGCAGCGTCGGCACCCCAGGCCTGCGGCCTGGAGGTGCCTCGCTGGCCCCGACCCGCGGTCCGCAGCGTCGGCACCCCAGGCCTGCGGCCTGGAGGTGCCTCGCTGGCCCCGACCCGCGGTCCGCAGCGTCGGCACCCCAGGCCTGCGGCCTGGAGGTGCCTCGCTGGCCCCGACCCGCGGTCCGCAGCGTCGGCACCCCAGGCCTGCGGCCTGGAGGTGCCTCGCTGGCCCCGACCCGCGGTCCGCAGCGTCGGCACCCCAGGCCTGCGGCCTGGAGGTGCCTCGCTGGCCCCGACCCGCGGTCCGCAGCGTCGGCACCCCAGGCCTGCGCATTTTCAGCTGCTTTTTGAGAATTCTATAATGTGGAGAACTGCAGTGTGTTTTTTGAACTCTTGGAGTGCTGTTGAGTAGACAGGTAGTGCATAAAAAGGCTATTTTGTGCTGTCTCTGTTCAAATGAAACCTTTGCTTCCCAGTCTCTATTGCAGCTGTAGTCATGTTAATCTGTTGCTCCTCCCAATTGCCATGGGATAGCAGCCTCCACTGCTCGTCACCAGTGGTTCTCACCTCTCAATCTCTCAATTGTACAAATCTCCTCCAACCATGCTCCCTGTTTCCTGTGGCCTCTGGAATGCCAGGTCCACCTGCAATAAGCTGCTCTCTGGAACTCGCTCCCTCCAGCCACCAGACTCGCCCCCACCTTTAATATCTTCACACAAGCTCTCAAGACTCACCCTTTCATGCTCGTATACCCCCCTACACCAGTACCATAATCTGTTCTGTTAGACACCCTCTCAACAGCTACACCTATTGTCTCCACCCCCACCCTTTAGATTGTAAACTGTTCTAAAGCATCCTAATTACCCTGATTAATCTGGAACAGCTGTTGTAATCTACTCAACAGATGAAAATCAGTGGCTCTCTGCAGTTGCTTTGTGGACAGTCATGGCTAAGTCAAAGGACCTCAGGACCTACTACACAATATTGTCTCGTTCTCTCCCCCCACTCTTTTTAAACCAGACAATAAGGGCCCTCTCACAGTATAAAGTGTATAGCAAGGGGGTAATTGTTTTCCTGTGCACTTGTACATTGCAATTGTACCGGCAGTAAAAGTTGTATTGAATGGTGTTGTATGGCATTATGGCAGAAATGCCACATTCAGAGAATGGAATCAGCTGTTCTCGGGATCTGGGATCAGCGCTGGTGTCCTTGCGGTTGCATGTGGCTTAATAATCAGATGGAAACGCATGCAGTGTGAAAGGGGCCCCATACTTCCTGCTGGCGTTTGGAACTGAATAACCCCCTCTGTATATGCAGCTGCTGGTATTATTCTGACAGCCATAGCAGCCAATCAGGAGCCAGATCTGCCTGACCAAGTTAGACTTCTGCAATGTGTGATGTGAAGGAGAATATGTTCCTGTGATGGTGCTGTGCTCATACAGAGGTCATTCAACTGTAACTAGCAACATAATGGCGTCTCAGGAAAGCCTTTGTTCTGTGTGTTTAGGTGGGAGCCGTGAGCGTCTCTAGTTCAGAATCATCACGATGGCGGCAGACCGTGCTGAGCGAGAGGAAGATGGCAGCCAGGAGATTGTATTGAGCGGTAACATCTTGGGATCTTTTACAGAGAGCAAACAGACATGAGACCTGGTTGTCAACCTGCAGATGTCCTGTATGGAGCCGGTGAGCAGAGAGGTGTGCGCACAGAGGTTTAAAGGTGAGTGAACCAGACTGCGAATCACTAGATCCATGTGTGTGACTGCGGGACATGGTGAGTCCTGCTGATCCAGAATCTGTTTGGGGGGAGAGGTGGAGGGGGGATTGCTGGGGTAATAGATTGAACTCTGCGCTTGGGGATTAGGCAGGAGTAGGAAATGAGAAGCCTGTATGTTCCTTGTCTGAGTCTCACCATCCTCTCTTCTTTCATTGTAGTTATGGACAATTATCAGGAGCAGCCTCACCTTCTGGAACCACATCTAGGTAGGTTATTTTCGTAACCATAGACAAGAGTCGGGCCAGCAAGGCACCTCCAGGCCTCAGAGAAATGTTGCTAATGTTAATAAGTGTGGAGCCAGTTGACACTTCACTTTGTAAACATCACTTTGTGATCAGGGCTGCTATATCAGGATCAAGGCTTCAAAGTGATAGGTTCATGGCTACAGAGTCATTGCTTTAGATTAAGTTCATGGTGTCAGATCAGGGTCAGGACTCCAGCCAGTGGCTTAGATTAGTCATGCCGTCGAGTTGTGGGTTCAGATCAGGGGTGTGGCTCCAGAGTCATGGGTTCAGATCAGGATCATGGCTACTGAGTCATGGGTTCAGATCAGGGGTGTGGCTCCAGAGTCATGGGTTCAGATCAGGATCATGGCTACTGAGTCATGGGTTTAGATCAGGGGTGTGGCTCCAGAGTCATGGGTTCAGATCAGGATCATGGCTACTGAGTCATGGGTTCATATCAGTCATGGCTTCAGATCAGGATAATGGTGTTTACATTTCGAACCAATTTCTGACTCTGATGCCGATTTATAATTTGTATGTAATCACAAGTGAACCCATTCAGTTATAAAGTTTTTATTATTACTATTTAGTATTTATATAGCTCCGACACCTTACACAGAGCTGTACATAGTATATTGTCTTGTCACTTAAAGAGGAATGTTAACCAAGGAATAAACTCCATTCCAGTCAGTAGCGGATAACTCCTTTCCTCTGAGAAATCTTTACCTTTTCTCTAATAGATCATCAGGGGAGTGTGTATGGCTGATATTGTGGTGAAACCCCTCCCACAGTGTGATGTCATGACCATGGTCTTGACCGTTTGCTCTCTGAGAACCTCATTGCATTGTGGGAAAAAAATGCTTTTTCCAACTGTCAAGCAAGCAGTATTTCACTCTGTGCATAGAACTCTCAGTAATGAACATTCTGCACAGATCACCTGGCAGAACTAAACACGTCAACACCAGTAATACATTTCAGAATGTTAATCAGGGAGAGGAAAGCTTTTACAATGGGAAAACACTGACTAAATAATCTGTCTCAGCTTGGTGGATTCCATGTAGCTGAGACACTAATTACCCCACCTTTGCATAAGTGAGGTTGCCTGCAAACTATGCACTTTTGGGGAGTCACAAGGACAGGTTTGAGAAACTCACCATAAGCAATTTTATTATTTTCACTACAAATCCTATGTAACTGTCCATCAGAGGGGCTCACAACTGAATGCCTACCAAAGCCCCATGTCTATATTGTGTAGTGTATGCATCATAGTCTGTATGTTTGAAATTGTGGCAATTTGCATGCGCAAAAGTCCGCGAATGGCACTTCACGTGCTAACTGTTTAGCACACTCGTGCTAAATGGTTAGCACGGCTTTGTGAATCAAGCCCAAGCTAGATTGCCGCTAAAAGGAGATGGCATATTATAGGTTGAATGTGTTTGTGAATGTTTTCAAGACCAACTATAAAGAGGGCAAGTTCTGGCTTTTGTGAGAAAGCACTTGAGATATGTTTTTATCTCTAAAGGGTCCCATATTGATCTTACTAAATGACAGTCCCAAAACATATGTTTTAGTGTCCCAAATAATTGTTACATTTCCAGCATGTTGGAGATTGGTTAGGAGTGAATAATGCTATTTTTCTAGGGGTTATGTACCATCTTGTGAGTAGTTTTTGTTCCCAGTGAGAAGCACTGTGCGAATATTTTTTTTTATCCATTTGCTTTCTGTCAAAATCTGATTTGGTGATATGTTAACCTTTTAGATCGTAAGATCAAACATTGGTGTATTTAGTGAGCAATGCGCCACACGTGGTTTTCAGTGGATTCTTTTATTACAGCATAATCTTGTTGTTATAATAAACTCTGGTATAGTAAACTACATCTCCAGGTCCCGGCCAATCTCCATTATAAGTCTATAGGAGCAACGCCTGGTATAGTAAACTCTGATATAATAAAACTTCTGTTACAGTAAACATGTTTTTGGCCCCTACATGACGCTGTCTCTGGATATAGTAAACAGTGGGCGGTGCATGCATCATGTGTCAGTGTGACACCCATGGTCTGCTGCTCTCTTCAGGCTGGTGCTTCAAGGCACGTGTTGCAAGTCCCACCCGCAAAGGTATCGGAGTCACTCACAGGAAGTGGGTGGCTGCCTCTATTCATTAACGGCTGCAATTTTTAAGAATCCATTGATACTGTACCAGCGATTTGTCCAGCCTGGCTATTCAGCCTTAAAAAGCTGGGCACATTCTGTAACTTCTGTTCTTTTGGTGCCAGCGGGCCCCAAATTTTTGGGTGGGGCCCTCGGGCCACCCGGAGAGTGCACAGAAAATTTTGTTTAGCTGACTGCGACTTGCGGTTTGCCAGATATGGCCTTTTCTCCCAGGCTATTTTGCACCGCATGTTGAACAATCTCCTGGCTCCCAACATTGTAGGAACAGTTTCAGGAGGGCCCCTTCCTATTCCGATAGGTCTATGCACCAGTGCCTATAGCATGGTCCATAAAGACATGGGTGACTGGCCTGCATGGAGCCCTGATCTTAACCCTGCAGAGAGCACCTTTGGGATGAAGTAGGGACCGTGAGCCTTGCCTTCCTATCCAACATCAATGCCTGTGCATTAAATGATTGTTGTTATGTAATTAAAATATAATAAACCTTTGAATTAAGAACCGGGTGGCATTTAACTTCACTTGTGTAAAAAGGCAGTCAACGGCTCAACACATTTGGTGATCATTGGGTGTTTTTCCTTTGCAGTCAAATCCCTATAATTACTAGAGACAGCTGCATGTGAAACTTGCAGTAAGTTAGCTTTTTTTTTTTTTTTTTTCAGGTACCATCGATGTCCTCAACCCATTAAAAGTTCCAAGAGTCATTGCAGCTGATTGTTATGTTGCACGGCCAAGTAGCATCTGCTTTTTTATTTATACAGGTTTGCTTGCACTACCTGCATACCCATATAAACTGTTTAGTAGTAGTTGGAAATTTTCTTGTTATAATCATACACACTTACCATGTTTACTGCACTTTTACTTATGTTCTGCCTGTCTGCAAACATCTACAAGCTGAATTGCTACATACATTCTCCCAATGTACCACACTCCATATTCATTTCACCTGCTCAGCTTTCCTCACCTGCTCTGCTTCTCATGAACTATTAGCTTTCCTGAAATCTCTCGCTCCCACCAGCAGCTAAAAATCTCCCAAACATTTAAATCTCATTCACATTTGCTTACTCTCTCCCTCCTGCTCTTACTTGCAGCTGGTGATATATCGCCTAACCCCGGGCCACAGCCTGCTGCCAGACAAGCATCCCCTGCACACTTGCTTCACACACTTCACAGCCCTCTGTCCACAAATAAGGTTGAGGCGAGGATGGATGTTGAGGTTATTTCCATCCATCCCACCCACAAACACATGCTCCCCCTTCCCTGCGGTCTCTGGAATGCCAGATCTGTCCGCAATAAACTTACAGCGGTCCACGACATCTTCCTCTCCAAAAACCCTCACCATCCTCACACTCACTTAGACATGACTTACCCCCTTTGACTCTGTCGCAGAAGCTGCTCTTTTCTATGGGAAGCTTCACCTCAGTCACACCTCCAGATAGTGTTGGGCGAACATCTAGATGTTCGGGTTCAGGCCGAACATGGCCGCGATGTTCGGGTGTTCGACCCGAACTCCGAACATAATGAAAGTCAATGGGGACCCGAACTTTTGTGGTTTGTAAAGCCTCCTTACATGCTACATACCCCAAATTTACAGGGTATGTGCACCTTGGGAGTGGGTACAAGAGGAAAAAAAAATTAGCAAAAAGAGCTTATAGTTTTTGAGAAAATCGATTTTAAAGTTTCAAAGGGAAAACTGTCTTTTAAATGCGGGAAATGTCTGTTTTCTTTGCACAGGTAACATGTTTTTTGTCGGCATGCAGTCATAAATGTAATACATATAAGAGGTTCCAGGAAAAGGGACCGGTAACGCTAACCCAGCAGCAGCAGACGTGATGGAACAGGAGGAGGCGCAGGAGGAGAAGGCCACGCTTTGTGAGACACAACAACCCCGGCCTTGCATGAGGGCAAGAAGCGTGCGGATAGCATGCTTTGTACCGCCATGCAGTCATAAATGTAATAAAGATAAGAGGTTCCATAAACAAGGACCGGCAACGCTAACCCAGCAGCAGCAGCAGCAGCAGACGTGATGGAACAGGAGGAGGCGCAGGAGGAGAAGGCCACGCTTTGTGAGACACAACAACCCAGGCCTTGCATGAGGACAAAAAGCGTGCGGATAGCATGCTTTGTACCGCCATGCAGTCATAAATGTAATAAAGATAAGTGGTTCAATAAACAGGGACCACGCGGCAACGCTAACCCAGCAGCAGCAGACGTGATGGAACAGGAGGAGGCGCAGGAGGAGAAGGCCACGCTTTGTGAGACACAACAACCCAGGCCTTGCATGAGGGCAAGAAGCGTGCGGATAGCATGCTTTGTACCGCCATGCAGTCATAAATGTAATAAAGATAAGTGGTTCAATAAACAGGGACCACGCGGCAACGCTAACCCAGCAGCAGCAGACGTGATGGAACAGGAGGAGGCGCAGGAGGAGAAGGCCACGCTTTGTGAGACACAACAACCCAGGCCTTGCATGAGGGCAAGAAGCGTGCGGATATAGCAGCAATGCTTTTTGCCGCCATGCAGTCATAAATGTAATACAGATGAGAGGTTCAATAAACAGGGACCACGCGGCAACGCTAACCCAGCAGCAGCAGACGTGATGGAACAGGAGGAGGCGCAGGAGGAGAAGGCCACGCTTTGTGAGACACAACAACCCAGGCCTTGCATGAGGGCAAGAAGCGTGCGGATAGCATGCTTTGTACCGCCATGCAGTCATAAATGTAATAAAGATAAGTGGTTCAATAAACAGGGACCACGCGGCAACGCTAACCCAGCAGCAGCAGACGTGATGGAACAGGAGGAGGCGCAGGAGGAGAAGGCCACGCTTTGTGAGACACAACAACCCAGGCCTTGCATGAGGGCAAGAAGCGTGCGGATATAGCAGCAATGCTTTTTGCCGCCATGCAGTCATAAATGTAATACAGATGAGAGGTTCAATAAACAGGGACCGGAAACACTACACCATCCCAGATGTTCATTGGTCATGTTACTTGGTTGGGGTCCTGGAGTGTTGCGTAGTCATTTCCAATCCAGGATTGATTCATTTAAATTTGAGTCAGACGGTCTGCATTTTCTGTAGAGAGGCGGATACGCCGATCTGTGACGATGCCTCCGGCAGCACTGAAACAGCGTTCCGACATAACGCTGGCTGCCGGGCAAGCCAGCACCTCTATTGCGTACATTGCCAGTTCGTGCCAGGTGTCTAGCTTCGATACCCAATAGTTGAAGGGTGCAGATGGATTGTTCGACACAGCTACGTCATCTGACATGTAGTCCTTGACCATCTTCTCCAGGCGATCGGTGTTGGAGGTGGATCTGCACGCTTGCTGTTCAGTGGGCTGCTGCTGCATGGGTGTCAGAAAATTTTCCCACTCCAAGGACACTGCCGATACCGTTCCCTTTTGGGTACTAGCTGCGGCTTGCGTTGTTTGCTGCCCTCCTGGTCGTCCTGGGTTTGCGGAAGTCAGTCTGTCTGCGTACAACTGGCTAGAGGAGGGGGAGGATGTCAATCTCCTCTCTAAAGTCTCCACAAGGGCCTGCTGGTATTCTTCCATTTTGACCTGTCTGACTCTTTCTTCAAGCAGTTTTGGAACATTGTGTTTGTACCGTGGATCCAGAAGGGTATAAACCCAGTAATTGGTGTTGTCCAGAATGCGCACAATGCGTGGGTCACGTTCAATGCAGTCTAGCATGAATTGAGCCATGTGTGCCAGAGTCCTACCAGAATCCTCATCATCCTCTTGTGAGCGTTGTGATAGTTGTTGTGATGCATCATAGTCGTCACCTTCCTCCTGGTCTGCTTCTGCTGACCATTCGCGTTGAATTGTGGAAGTCCAACGTGCACCGCTCTGGCCCTCGTCAGTGGTGGCATGAAATTCCTGCTCCAACTCCAGCTGTTCCTCCTCCTCTTCTTCGTCATAGCTGCTGGGGCCAGCGTTCCCTGAGGCGGATGGCCTGATGTTGGTACCATCACGCTGATCGTTTTCTCCTTCAGATTCCCCCAGTTGCATCATGACAGCTGTTTCCTTGATTTTTAACATCGACCTTTTCAGTAAACACAGCAGTGGTATGGTAATGCTGACTGAAGAGTTGTCACTGCTCACAAGCAACGTGGATTGCTCAAAATTTTGGAGGACTTGGCAGAGGTCCAACATGTTGGCCCAATCGGATCCACAGAAGCTTGGCAGCTGTCCGGATGCGCCTCGGTACTGCGCCGTCATGTACTGGACCACTGCACTCTTCTGCTCACAAAAGCGTGCTAGCATGTGCAGCGTAGAATTCCAGCGTGTAGGGACATCACACAGCAAGCGATGGTGGGGGAGATTGAAGCGCTCCTGCATCTTGGCGAGTGCCCCCGAAGCAGTACTGGAATTTCTACAATGTTTGGCCACTCGACGCACCTTCAACAGAAGATCGGCCACGCCTGGGTATGTCCTCAGGAACCGCTGAACTACTAGGTTCATCACGTGCGCAAGGCAAGGGATGTGTGTCAGCTTAGCCAACCTTAAAGCGCGAATGAGATTACTCCCATTATCACACACAACCATGCCCGGTTTCAGGTCCAGCGGTGCCAGCCACAAATCCGTCTGTTCCTTTATTCCCCTCCAAATTTCCTCCCCTGTGTGCTGCTTATCCCCAAGGCAGATCAGCTTCAGCAACGCTTGCTGACGCATGCCAACAGCTGTGCTGCACTGCTTCCACGATCCTACTGCTGCTGGGTTAGCGTTTCCGAAAGAGGTACAGCTTTGAGATGCGTTGGAGGAGAAGGAGTCAGAGAGGTAGGTGCTGCTGTTGTTATCCAGTGGGAGGGACGGCGGTGCAGCTGTTTGCGGCGTGGGCAACACCCGCGCCGTAGCAGGTGAGGAATCGCTGCCAGGCTCCACAAGGTTCACCCAGTGCGCGGTAAGGGAGATGTATCGACCCTGGCCGAACGCACTCGTCCAGGTGTCAGTGGTGAGGTGAACCTTGCAGGCAACGGCATTCTTCAAGCTTCGGGTTATTTTGCTGACCACGTGCTCATGCAACTCAGGCACTGCAGAGCGCGCAAAGTGGTAGCGGCTGGGAACCACGTAACGTGGGATGGCCACTGACATCATGCCCTTGAAGCTGTTTGTCTCCTCCACTCGATATGGCAGCATTTCGCAGGCCAGAAGCTTGGCTATGCTGGCTGTTACTGCCACGGCCCGGGGGTCATTTGCTGGCAATTTCCTCTTGCGCTCAAACATCTCCGACACAGACAACTGAACCGTAGCGCTGCACACGGAAGGGCTGTTGGTTGTTGTGTTTGATGAACACTGGGAGACCTCAAGAGCACTACTCCGGAAAGTGACAGTGTCAGCGTCGTCTGATGTTTGTGAATGTTGTGAACCACGCAATGGCTGGGCTACTGCTGCTGCTGAGGCGGGTCTGGTGGTGAGTCTGGTGAACCCAAGGGAGGCAGTGTTGCTGGTACCCTGTCCTGCCGCGTTTGCCCACAGAGTGGGATGTTTGGATAGCATGTGGCGGCTCATGCTGGTGGTGGAGAGGTTGTTAATACTTTTCCCCCTGCTCAGGCGAGTCTTGCACACCTTGCAAATCGCCATGGTAACATCCTCAGTGCAGTCTTCAAAGAAAGCCCAGACTTTGGAGCACCTGCCTCCTTGCTGGCGATTTCTCTTTCCTCCTCTTTTGCCTCTCACTCTAACTTCCACGCTTGTGGTGCCTGAAATTGCGCGCCGCCTACCTTGTGGCACAAGGCGAACTCGTGCAGCAGTGGGTTCTTCAACAGACTCATCTGTGCTGCTGCTACGACGGCGATGTTCTCGTTCACAAATAAAATCTGGGTCTCTGTCCACATTGTCCATACCCGCCTCTTCCATCTCCTCAAACTCGTCATATGTCATTGTGGGGGGCCGCCGCCGTGGAGTAGAGCTCCCCAGAACAACCTCTGCGCAGCTCACTCCAACGTCGTCTTCCAGATCTTGTCGGCCGACCTCCTGCAATTGCAACCCCTCCTGCCCAACTTGCTCTGGGATTTGGGTTTCCGAGTCCTCCTCGGACTCGCCTTGTATTTCAGTGCGCGGTGCATTTCCCACAGTTAATGGTTGTGAATCCGGGCACAACATTTCTGGCTGTTCCTCCATTGACCTTTCATAGGTGGAAGTTTGTTGGGCTGGGAATAGCTCCTGCGAATACCCCATTGTGTCCTGAGGTAATTCATAGGACTGGTTATCTGGCAGTTGTGTGCGTGGTGTCGCTGCCGGTTGTGTCAGCTTTGTGCCCACTGGCTCCTTGTAACTGGCTGAGGACTCGGACCTCGTGCGTGATGTGCTGGTGCTGCTTAACCCACTGCTGGACGCTTGAGAGGTCATACAAGTAATTATCTGGTCCTGTTCTTTTGGATTTGTGAGGGTTGTTGTCCTGGACAACATGGGCGGTATTGAGTGGGTTTTCTTGGGTGCTCCCCTGTGGCCTGTACGTGAACCGTCAGGGGAAACACCTCTTCCCTTGCCCCTTCCTCTTTCACCGGATTTCTTCCTCATTTCACTTATCCTTACAGTACACGCTGACTGGTAGCAATACAGTGGCAGCACAGAAATGGTATACAGTACCACTATTCCCAGCAGCGACACAGAGCACAATGCTATACAGTGGCGGGTGAGCGGTGTACTACTGTTCCCAGGCCCAGCAGACACAGAGTGGAAGTAAACACAATGCTATATAGTCTGGCTGAGCGGTGTACACAGAGTGGCAGTACACACAATGCTATATAGTCTGGCTAAGCCGTGTACACAGAGTGTCAGAAAACACAATGCTATATATAGCGTGGCTGAGCGAGGTGCACAGTGGCAGTACACACAATGCTATATTAGTCAGGCTAAGCCGTGTACACAGAGTGTCAGAAAACACAATGCTATATATAGCGTGGCTGAGCGAGGTGCACCGTGGCAGTACACACAATGCTATATAGTCAGGCTAAGCCGTGTACACAGAGTGTCAGAAAACACAATGCTATATATAGCGTGGCTGAGCGAGGTGCACAGTGGCAGTACACACAATGCTTTATAGTCAGGCTGAGCCGTGTACACAGAGTGTCAGTAAACAATGGTATATAGTCTGGCTGAGCGGTGTACACAGAGTGTCAGTAAACAACGGTATATAGTCTGGCTGAGCGGTGTACACAGAGTGGCAGTAAACACAATGCTATATATAGCGTGGCTGAGCGAGGTGCACAGTGGCAGTACACACAATGCTATATATAGCGTGGCTGAGCGAGGTGCACAGTGGCAGTACACACAATGCTATATATAGCGTGGCTGAGCGAGGTGCACAGTGGCAGTACACACAATGCTATATTAGTCAGGCTAAGCCGTGTACACAGAGTGTCAGAAAACACAATGCTATATATATAGCGTGGCTGAGCGAGGTGCACAGTGGCAGTACACACAATGCTATATATAGCGTGGCTGAGCGAGGTGCACAGTGGCAGTACACACAATGCTATATATAGCGTGGCTGAGCGAGGTGCACAGTGGCAGTACACACAATGCTATATATAGCGTGGCTGAGCGAGGTGCACAGTGGCAGTACACACAATGCTATATTAGTCAGGCTAAGCCGTGTACACAGAGTGTCAGAAAACACAATGCTATATATATAGCGTGGCTGAGCGAGGTGCACAGTGGCAGTACACACAATGCTATATATAGCGTGGCTGAGCGAGGTGCACAGTGGCAGTACACACAATGCTATATTAGTCAGGCTAAGCCGTGTACACAGAGTGTCAGAAAACACAATGCTATATATATATAGCGTGGCTGAGCGAGGTACACAGTGGCAGTAAACAATGCTATATATAGTGTGGCTGAGCGAGCGGTGTACTACTGTTCCCAGCAGCGACACACAATGACTGGGGGGGACCCTGGCTAGCGTGGCTGGAGAGCGAACTACCCTGCCTGCCTACCCAAAGCTAAACCCACAGACAAATGGCGGAGATATGACGTGGTTCGGGTATTTATTTACCCGAACCACGTGACCGTTCGGCCAATCAGAGCGCGTTCGGGCCCGAACCACGTGACACGTTCGGCCAATCACAGCGCTAGCCGAACGTTCGGGGAACGTTCGGCCATGCGCTCTTAGTTCGGCCATGTGGCCGAACGGTTTGGCCGAGCACCGTCAGGTGTTCGGCCGAACTCGAACATCACCCGAACAGGGTGATGTTCTGCAGAACCCGAACAGTGGCGAACACTGTTCGCCCAACACTACCTCCAGATCAGACAACAGGACTGGGGGAGGGGTAGGTCTGCTCCTCTCCCTACCCTGCACCTTCCGTGTCCTCACCCCACCTCCCTCCCTACAATTCACATCATTCAAGACCCACACTATCTGCCTCTACCACTCCCTGCCAGCCATTGTTGTAGTCTTATACCGCCCTCCATCAAGCTCCACAGCACAATTTCTCAACAACTTTGGCTCCTGGCTCCCACACACCATCTCCTATGACCTCCCCACCATCATCCTTGGGGATTTCAATATTCCCATCGATGAACCTAACAACTTTGTTGTGACCCAGATATTCATTGTAGCCAACTCCCCTAGCCTAGTTCAACACACCAACACCCCCACCCACTCTGCAGGTCACACTCTCAACCTTATATTCACTAAATCCATTACAGACCATGACATTGCACCCTTCCAACCCTCAGACCATCATCTTCTCACCTTCAACCTCATCACAGAAAGCACCTCCAACCTATGTGCCCACCCACCCGGTCGATGGCACCTACATAAGCTCAACCCAGTGTCCTTGCTGCAACCCTCCATGCCCTCTTTCACTCTCCCCACCCTAACCTGTCCCAATCTAGCTGCAACTCAGTATCGTCAAACCCTCTCCTTAGCCTGAGAGGAAGATGCCCCCCCCCCCCCCAATATTCCACCACAAACGCCCTCCTAACCCCCAGCCCTGGCGCAATACCCATACTCACAACCTCCGGAGGGTAACACGTGCCACTGAATGGAAATGGAGAAAAACTCAACTTAACCAGGGTTTCCTACAGTACAAGGCTAACCTGCTGCAGTTCCACACTGCCCTTGCTGATGCGATGCAGGAATACTTCACCAAGCTCATCGGAGCACAAGCTTCCAACCTCCACCATCTTTTTGTCACTTTCAACTCCCTGCTTAGACCCCCCCCTCCAACCTCCATTTCATCCCTCTCTGCCACAGATTTAACAACCCACTTCACCAATAAAATTGTCTCCATCCATCAGGAAATATCTAATCTTCAATCATCACCTCCCATCCCCTCCCATCCAGCTTCTCCTCCACCCTATCCTCCCCTCACCTCCTTCACTCCTACTACCATTGAGGAAGTCAACCACCTACTGCAGACTTCCCATACCACTACCTCCACCTTGACCCTATGTCTGCTGGTTTACTCCATCCTCACCTCATGGATTTGGCCCCAGTCCTCACTACCCTGTTTAACCTCTTTCTTTCCACAGGCACCTTCCCCTCAGACTTCAAGCAGGCCACTGTACTACCCCTGCTCAAGAAGCCCTCCCTCGACTCCCTCACTTCCTTCCAACTCCCGCCCTATCTTCCTCCTTCCCTTTGCCTCCAAACTCCTTGAGTGTCTGGTTCCCAAATGCCTGACCCAGTACCTCAATGCCAACTCCCTTCTAGACCCACTGCAATCTGAATTTCGGCCTGCCCACTCAACCAAAACAGCTCTCACCAAAGTTGTCAATGATCTTGCCTTAGCTAAAGCTGAAGGTAAATATTCCACTCTCCTCCTTGACCTTTCAGCAGGTTTTGACACAGTAGACCATTCATCTACTTTTCCAGTCCCTCCTGTCCATGGGCATTAATGACCTCGCCCTGGCCTAAATCTCATCCTACCTCTCCAACTGCTCCTTCATGACCTCCTTCAATGAGTCCTCATCCACCCCTAACAACCTCTAGGTGGGAGTCCCCCAAGGCTCGGTCATTGGGCCCCCTACTGTGCTTCCTATACACATCCTCAATTGGCAAGGTTATCTCCTCCATGGGTTTTAACTATCATCTGTATGCAGATGACACCCAGATCTACCTCCACACTCCTGACACATCCTCCACTACCATGGACAAGGTCTCCTCCTGCCTATCAGCCATCTCCTCCTGGATGTCTGCTAGGTTCTTGAAACGAAATTTGGACAAAACTTAATTTATTTTCCCACCCCGGCCATCGCTGAACCTCCCAGATGTGCATGTCACTGTTAACCACACTACCATTTGCCCTGCCTCTCAAGCCCGCTTTCTGCATGTCACCCTAGACTCCGCACTCTCCTTCACTCCCCACATCCAAAAACTCACCAAGTCCTGCAACTTCCACCTCCGTAACATCTGCAAGGTCCACATTTTCCTGACCTCTGCCACCACAAAACTCATCCATGCACTCATAATCTCCCGCCTTGACTACTGCAATACCCTTCTGTCTGGTCTCCCTATGACCCAAATTGCCCCACTGCAGTCCATCATAAATGCGGCAGCCAGAATTTTCCACTTCTCCCATCATTCCACCATGGTGGCTTCCCTCTGTGAATCCCTCCACTAGCTTCCTATCCAGTCCAGAATCAGATTCGAGATACTGTGTCTGACCTTCAAATATGTCCACAAAACCTGTCCACCTACATTTCCGATCTTACTCACAGGTACACACCTAACTGCTAGCTCCGCTTCTTTAATTAACTTTGCCTGGCCACCCCCTGCATCACCCAGTCCCATGCAGGCCTCCAGGACTTCTCAAGAGCTGCTCCAACACTATGGAACTTCCTACCTCCACCCATTCGGGCAGCCCTCTCCTTCAACCTCTTCAAGAAGGCTCTCAAAACTCACCTTTTCATTCTGACCTACCACCCCTCAATAGTGCTCTAAACCCACAGCTGAACTCTGGTCCCCTAGCTTATATCCCTACCTCCAGAGCCGGATTAACCACATAAGGACCACAGTCTTTACACCCCTTAAAGAGAACCAGAGATGAAGCACCCTCTTGTATTTTACCTTATAAATCAGTGGAAACATGACAGTAAACACCTAATCTGCTCTTTGTTTCATTGTTCTCTGAGCATTCAGTCTGGCTTTGCTATGGAAAGATTATAGCTGAGTCTGTCTTCTCTGGTGTCTTTTTAAGCCCAAGCCTGCCCCCTTGTGGCTCTGCTATAATGACTCAGCTATAATTATTCCCTGCAAAGCCAGAATGAATGCTCAGTCCGGGATTCTTATCACAGCCAATAAGACACTGTAATGATCTGCTCAGCTGGCTGCACAGGCAGACCGCTGTTTGACCATTCCTTAAGTCTGTGAGAGGCCGGTCTCTGGATAAGAGACCTGTCTTTGCTTTGCAAGCTTCAGACCTGCTCTGCTGAGGAATTTGCATATGCTGATTATGCAAATTGCCTAGTCGCCTCCCTTGAAGGCTTGCAGCATAAATACCATGTGATCCCACAATCCTTTGCTGCTCATCATGGTTTGTTACTGTTGAAACACTCCTGGAGTGTCAGCCTTGCTATTGTTTGCTAAAGATTATCTTAGAGTATTCCTGGGGACTGCATTAGGCATCCCTCTTGTACAGTCAGGTTGTATTATTTATATTGTCTGTTCTGTCTTCTGTTTGTCCTTGCGATTGCACTGTCGCCAGCGGTTGGCGATGGTGAATAGTTTGCTCCAGAACCTGGATCACCCTTACTCTGGCGGAAAGAGCAGTGGATCCTGCTAAGCTCTGTTTTTGTACTTGGATCACACTTGCTCTGGCGGAAAGAGCAGTGGATCCTTCCTGTCCTGACTCTGAACCTAGATCGCACTTGCTCTGGCGGAAGAGCGGTGGATCTTATCTGACCTATTCCTGTTTCTGTTCGTTTGTCTGTCTGGATAGCACTCTAGTGGTAGCAGCGGTGTTTCCTTTTGCACTCTGTCTGGGAGTGTAGGCCAGAGCTGCGGTTGCTGCTGGCTGCTCCTTCTCTCTCTGTCTGATACGAACGCTTGCTGTAGGCTCGGTGGGGTAACCGTTAAGCAAGCGTTCGCGTTTTCTATTTTGTGATTGTGTGGCTTTGGTTAGTTAGGGTGGCGTGCTTGTCTCTGTTGTGCTTATCGTGCCATAAACGCATTTGCTGTTGCGAATGAGTGCGGTGTTCGCGTTTAACTAGCGTTTGTTATTTTCCTTATCTTTTCATTGTTGTTTGCTGTGTCTTTGCTACTCTCGTGCTCTGTCTTGCTCACTCTTGTGTCACTTCTGGCAATCGCCTCTCTCGCGATTGCCTTCCTACTTTGTTTCTGCTGTTGTGTGTTCACCGTTGCGGGTTGGCGACTAGATTGGTGCACACACATACATTCTGTCCCTGTGCTCTCTCTCTTTAAGGGCTATTTTGCCCTGCATTGCTTCCCCTCGTACAATTCCTATCTGACCTCTGTGGCTGTGCAGCGGATCTGTTCCTCTGCACTCCACGGCTCCATCTGCTGTCAGGAATTCCCCTCTACAGGTGCATTGCACATTTTGCTGCGTTCTCTCAGATTATACGCTTGTGGAGGATTTCCGCAGTGTCAGCGCGCATCCTGTGCGCTGACCACGGAAAGAATTCCACAATAGTTACAGACACTTTTAGCAGTGAGGATGAAATAGAGAGCATGGTAAGTGTTTTCTCTAATGTTCTTACTGATATATATGGTAATATACACAAAGGGTGCTTCGTCTCTGGTTCCCTTTTTTTCCATTGAACCCACTGCAGCTTTAACGGTTTATTGCTTGGTCATACAACCTACCACCTAAATGAATTTTACCTCCTTTTCTTGTCACTAATACAGCTGTCTTTTGGTGCTATTTGATTGCAGCTGTGATTTTTAGTTTTTATTATATTCATCAAAAAAGACAGGATTTTTGTAAACAAAAAAAAAACAAAAAAAAAATAAAACATTTTTTTAACTTACACATAAAGTAAAATTTCTATATACATTTTTGTCCAAATTTATTCTGCTACATGTCTTTGATAAAAATAAAATCCAATAAGTGTATATTTATTGGTTTGGGTAAAGGTTGTAGCGTTTACAAACTATGGTGCAAAAACGGAATGTTTCCATTTTGAAGCATCTCTGACTTTTCTGAGCACCTGTCAGGTTTCATGAGGTGCTAAAATTCCAGGATAGTATAAATACTCCCCAAATGACCCCATTTTGGAAAGAAGACATCCCAAAGTATTCACTAAGAGGCATGGTGAGTTCATAGAATTTATTTTTTGTCGCAAATTAGCGGAAAATGACACTTTGCGACAAAAAAAGGAAAAAAAAAGTTTCCATTTTTGCTAACTTGTGACAAAAAAGATGGAATCTGCCACGGACTCACCATGCCCCTCTCTGAATACTTTGGGATGTCTACTTTCCAGAATGGGGTCATATGTGGGGTGTTTACTGTCCTGGCATTTTGGGGGGTGCTAAATTGTAAGCACCCCTGTAAAGCCTAAAGGTGCTCATAGGACTTTGGGCCACTTAGCACACCGAGGCTGCAAAAAAGTGTCATGTGATATTGCTGTACTCAGGAGAAATAGTATAGTGTGTTTTTGGGTGTATTTTTACACATACCCATGCTGGGTGGGAGAAATATCTCTGTAAATGAGATTTATTTATTTATTTTACACACAATTGTCCATTTACAGAGATATTAATCCCACCCAGCATGGGTATGTGTAAAAATACACCCCAAAACACATTAAACTATTTCTCCTGAGTACGGCGATATCACATGTGGGACACTTTTTTTTTTTTTTTTTTTTTTTTTGCAGCCTAGGTGCGCTAAGGGGCCCAAAGTCCTATGAGTACAATTAGGATTTCACAGGTCATTTTCAGGCATTTGGTTTCTAGACTACTCCTCACGGTTTAGGGCCCCTAAAATGCCAGGGCAGTATAGGAACCCCACAAGTGACCCCATTTTAGAAAGACACCCCAAGGCATTCCATTAGGTGTATGGTGAGTTCATACAATTTATTTTTTGTCACAAGTTAGCGCAAATTGGTTTTTGCTTTTTTCACAGAGAAGATTTGATTTTTTTGTCACAAGTTAGTGGAAAAGGACACTTTGTGAAAAAAAACTAAAATCAATTCCCGCTAACTTGTGACAAAAAAATAAAATCTTCTATAAACTCACCATACTCCTAATGGAATACCTTGCGGTGTCTTCTTTCTAAAATGGGGTCACTTGTGGGGTTCCTATACTGCCCTGACATTTTAGAGGCCCAAAACCCTGAGGAGTAGTCTAGAAACCAAATGCCTCAAAATGACTGTTCAGGGGTATAAGCATCTGCAAATTTTGATGACAGGTGGTCTATGAGGGGCCACATTTTCTGGAACCGGTCATAAGCAGTGTGGCCTCTTAGATGACAGGTTGTATTGGCACTGAAGTGCAGGAAGCGCAGGATGTTCTCAAATCTTGACCTGGACATGGCAGCAGAGAACATGGGCATGTGATGTATTGGGTGCATAGACCAATAAGACCGCAATACATTCTTTTTGACTAGAGCCATGTTAAGGAGAAGGCCCCAAAAAAAGTTACGTTTGGAAACGTGGAGTGGTTTCCACCGAAAAGGCTGGGCATGGTAGCGTCTTGGATTGGCGGTTGTGTATTGTGTGGCATAACGGTTGGTCTCAGCCACAATTAAGTCGTAGAGACCAGCAATGATCAGATAAAAAAAATGATCACTGCGGTGGGGCGGGTGAGGGTTTGGCCGGGTGATCAGAAGCCTGCAGGGGGCAGATTAGGGCCTGATCTGATGGATAGGAGTGCTAGGGGGTGACAGGAGGTGATTGATGTGTGTCTCAGGGGGTGATTAGAGGGGAGAATAGATGCAAGCAATGCACTGGGGAGGTGATGAGGGGGGTCTGAGGGCAATCTGATGGTGTGGGCAGGTGTTTGGGTGGCCGCAAGGGGCAGATTAGGGTCTGATCTGATGGGTAGCAGTGACAGGTGGTAACAGGGGGGTGATTGATGGCTGATTGATAGGTGATGGACAGGTGATTAGTGGGTGATTACAGGGAGGATAGATGTATACAGTACACAGGGGGGGTCTGGGGAGGATCTGAGGGTGTGGGGGTGATCAGGAGCCCCCAGGGGGCAGTTTAGGACCTATTCTAAAAAATAGCATTGACAAATAGTGACAGGGGGTGATTAGGGGGGTGATTGGGTGAAAACAGGGGTCTGAGGGGGTGATTAGGGAGGTCTGAGTGGTGCTGTGGGCGATCAGGGGGCAGGGGGGGCAGAATCAGTGTGTTTGGGAGCTTTACTAGGGGGGGCTGCCTCCTGCCCTGGTGGTCTTTCAATCACAGGGGCCACCAGGGCAGGAGGCAGCCAGTATAATACAATTTGTATACATTACAGAGCGTATTATAAGCTTACTATGTGGCAGATCAGTGGTTAACAACCTTCTAGCACTTCCGAACGGCCAGCGGGTTTATGTTGTGGGTGGGTGGAGCCTATTACTGGCGGATTCATGCTCAACCAGCGTGCGATCCTCGGCCAGCTAGTCCAACAGGAGCCACCGTCGATCGGCATATTGCGGTCCTTGCGGGGTCTACTTTGCTGCCGCCCATAGGTAGTGGGTGGTCTGCTATTTTGCTTAGGGCCCCATTTGGCCTTAACCACTTGCCGATCTAGGCCCCCCGCCCTCAAGCCACCTCATGTTCCCCTATGCCATCGCTTGTCCCCCTGTCCCCTCTGTGCATCCTTGTGCCCCACTGTTTGTTTTTCCTGTGCCACTTCTTATGTCCCTCTGTTTCCCCTGTGCCACCTCTTATGTCCCTCTGTTCCACTTGTGCCACTCTGTTCCCCTCATGTCCCCTCTGTACCTCCTTGTAGCCCCTGTATCACACTGCCACAACACAGACACTGCCTGTCCCGCCACAACACACACAGACACTGCCTGTCCCACCACAACACACGCAGACACTGCCTGTCCCACCACAACACACAGACACTGCCTGTCCCACCACAACACACAGACACTGCCTGTCCCACCACAACACACAGACGCTGCCTGTCCCACCACAACACACAGACGCTGCCTGTCCCACCACAACACACAGACGCTGCCTGTCCCACCACAACACACAGACGCTGCCTGTCCCACCACAACACACAGACGCTGTCTGTCCCGCCACAACACACAGACGCTGCCTGTCCCGCCACAACACACAGACGCTGCCTGTCCCGCCACAACACACAGACACTGCCTGTCCTGCCACAACACACAGACACTGCCTGTCCCACCACAACACACGCAGACACTGCCTGTCCCACCACAACACACGCAGACACTGCCTGTCCCACCACAACACACACAGACACTGCCTGTCCCACCACAACACACGCAGACGCTGCCTGTCCCACCACAACACACGCAGACGCTGCCTGTCCCACCACAACACACACAGACGCTGCCTGTCCCACCACAACACACGCAGACGCTGCCTGTCCCACCACAACACACGCAGACGCTGCCTGTCCCACCACAACACACACAGACACTGCCTGTCCCGCCACAACACACAGACACTGCCTGTCCCGCCACAACACACACAGACACTGCCTGTCCCACCACAACACACACAGACGCTGCCTGTCCCACCACAACACACACAGACGCTGCCTGTCCCACCACAACACACGCAGACGCTGCCTGTCCCACCACAACACACGCAGACGCTGCCTGTCCCACCACAACACACGCAGACGCTGCCTGTCCCACCACAACACACGCAGACGCTGCCTGTCCCACCACAACACACGCAGACGCTGCCTGTCCCACCACAACACACGCAGACGCTGCCTGTCCCACCAAAACACACGCAGACGCTGCCTGTCCCACCACAACACACGCAGACGCTGCCTGTCCCACCACAACACACGCAGACGCATAGAGACTGCAAGTTAGGTCAAGAGAAAAGCTTTGTGAAATAATCCAATCATATTTTCAGTGCTCTGAAACTGAAAGTCACAACTTTCTCTACTCCTGCCTGCTGTCCTTCTCACCATCTTTGCCTTGCAGATGTCTGACGACTGGGAGCAGTGGGAGATATCAGCCAGCTAGCTACCTGGGACTAGTGATACAGAGGAGGCAGCTCATGCAGGGAGGGATAACATGAGAGGGTGTTAGACGGCCTTTTGAAAAGACACTGGAAATGCCTGCTCTGGGAATGCCTGCTCGCCTCTCCTGATTCTTCATGCTGAAGCTTATATTCCTGCTGGAATGGGAGAAGTGGGCATAAAGTGCAGGGAAACAGCCAGAGCAGACACAGGCAATTCAATGCTGCAGGAAGCATGGGCTGCTTCCGTTAGAGCAGAACCCGGCTTCCTCCTTTTGCCTGGCAACACACAGCCACAGCTCAGCAGCGTCTGAGGGCTAAACTATTAACTGAAGGGGGGGGGGGGGGAGAAGAACTTTAGCAGTTAAAAAAGTAAGCAGCTCTGTTCTCCAGCGTCCTCCCTCCCCTCTGCAGCAGGACCACAGGAGCCTAGCTGTTTTAGGAGACAGCAGCTAGGATACCAGGGCCAGATTACATGCTGATGGGGCCCCTTAGACTCTGCTGATAGGGCCCCAATCAGGTGATTGGCATGATTAGTGGGATAATCCGGCCCTGCCGTGCCTATCTCTCCCTCTAGATTGTAAGACTTTCAGGCAGAGTCCTCCTCCTTTTGTGTCCTACCTGATCATTCTCCTCCATTACTGTGCACCCATGATATGCATGTGAGTAAACTCAGCTTGCCTAATCCCCATTCTCCCATCCAGTGACTAAGCATTACCTTGTACTCATATGGCTTGATTTACTAAACTGTGATAATTTGCGAAAATTCACGATTGCACCTAATAATTTGCAATTGCGTGCAAATGCGAAAATTCACGCAAAAATGGCCTTGATATGACTTATCATGATTTAGTGATTCAAGTCCATAGTGTGTTGTGTGACCTTGTTTTTCTTGTATTCCCGTGTCGTATTGCTGTATGTCACCCCTAAATATTGTCTGTAACCAAAACTAATGTCCAGCACTGCATAATATGTTGGTGCTTTATAAATACAATAAATACATATTTGCAGGCTAGGATAACTGTTTTACCAATTGTGGCCACTAGATGCCGATATTGCACCCCCCCCCCCCCCTCATTCCCAAGTTAGCTGCATTACCACCTTTGGCCACCAGGGGGTGAATTGAGTGTCTTCCAAATTAGAGAATATATAGGAGGATACTAAATCCTTCATGGCCAGAGGTGGCACTGTGGAGCACGTTTATTGGTCTAGGCTCCCCCCTTTGGGAGGCCATATCTCTAGAGTCCTTAGCCCCAGAGACCCTAAATTTCAGGTGTGTGTAGCAGAGGAGCGCGGCTACACATGGGCATAATTGGGTCATGCTAGCCCTCCAAGAACCAGAGATACTGCACCCCAAAAAAGAAGCTTGGTTTGGGAGCGTTTTCTGTTAGGAACATGCCAGTCTGTTGACATTTCATATGTATGTAGAAGGCATATTGACTTTATTACACTCCAAATGTGGGGTCACTGGCACCCCCAGAGCCAGAGATATGCCCCCACATTTTATTGAATTTTTTGTGTGTCCCCTCTTTGGTTGGCCATATCTCAGTGGCCTTCTCCTCGAGTGACCCCAAATTTCAGGTGTGGTTATTAAAGTTTAGGGGCTACACGTGGGTACAGGTGTGGCCACCCCAACTTCCCCTAGAATTGGAGTTACCAGACCCCAAAAATTGAAAGAAAATTGTTCAAGTTTGAAATTGTCCAAGTTTGGGCATTCACTGCTTTTGAACTCCACGGCTCAGAGCTTAGCTTTTAATGCCAGTGTCTAGCTCAAAGCATATTCTACATGCACTACAATTTTGGGGTATCTGCAACCCAATATCTCTGGTTCTGGGGGAGTCAAACAAGGCCAGAAACATATACTTTAAAAAAAAACAAAAACCCAAAACCGTGTTTGGGCTCTAGATCAGGTATACTTGGCGCCAGGGGCATGTGTCTTCACCAGGTAGAGGAACACCTGCATGCCAAGCTTGGGGCCCCTGGCCCCCAAAGTTCGGCATTGGGCATCAATGTCCATTTTTGGGTGGCCAGGGCACTTTAAGCAACTTCCGTTCTGTCAGTGCCAGTGGGCCTAAAATTGCTGTATAGGGCCCTCGGGGCACCCAGAGAGTGCACAGTAAATTTGGTGTTTCTGAGACTTGCAGTTCACCAGATATGGCCTTTCCCCCCAGTTATTTAGACACACTCCTGCTCCCTAACTTGTGGGAACAGTATAGGGAGGGCCCCTTCCTATCCCGATGACACTATACACCAGTGCCTATAGAAGTGATGGCAAACCTATGGCACACATGCCCGAGGCGGCATGCAGAGCCATCTTTGAGGGCACATGGGCTGTGCCTGCCACCACCACTGATCGCTGTGCTTCCGGTGCTGTCCCCAGCCGCTGCCTGTGCCCCACTCTTTCACTTATAGTAATAGACCTCATAATTCTGGGCAACAGCCAAGCCAGAGAGGTACACGCTACCTGCGTCTAGTGTACTGCAAATGCGGAAGTGACGTCAGTCACTTCCTGCATTCTGAGTACGCTGGGCATGGGCAGCTTTTGTGCTTTCTTTGGCCAAGACCATACAGCAGTTTAAGAAGAAAGGTTCCACTTATAAAGGCCCCGCCATGGTCAACGTAAGTAGTTGAGTACATGTCCTCAATGTCAAATCCACAGGTTGTATTTTACAAATAAACATATGAGTGCTGGCAGCATTGCTGCAGAGGTTGAAGGGTTGGATGGTCAGCTTGTCAGTGCTTAGACCATATGCCGCTCACTGTATTAAACTGGTCTAAAATGTTGTGGTACTATTGGTTGCTAAGCCCTATCCGTGTCTTGGTTAGTGGATGGTCGTAGTCAGCCAACTTCGCTGCGCTGGAACTATGCGTAGTTTTCCGCGATTACGCTTTGCAAACTACGGCTACGAAATCAGAAACTTCGCTACGTTTGCATTTCGTAGACCACGCGTTAAAATACGGAAGCTTCACGTAGTTGATGCGGACGCTTATGCCCTTATGCGGAAAAATTTGAGCAATAATCCGCTAAATATGCGCTTGGGTGAACTAATATATGTATACATTCCACCTTCCAATGCGGGATTGTATATGTATAGAAGGGCAATAATAATTCTGCGCATGTGCAATGATCCGTATAGGCGCAGTTACCGCACACGTAGTTGACTTTGCAATACATACGTCAACTACGCATAGCAGTCGAAGCTTCGCATAGTGGGACTACGACTACGCGGAAATACGTACGCGATGCTTAGTTGCGGACTACAATGCGTAGATTTGCGCTGGCGTAGTTTACAAGCAATCCTGGTTAGTATGTTGTGTGGTACTATTGATTGCTAAGCCCTTTCCCGGTCTTGGTTAGTACGTTATGTGGTACTATTGGTTGCTGAGCCCTGTCCATGTCTTGGTTAGTACTTTGTGTGGTACTATTGGTTGCTGAGCCCTGTCCATGTCTTGGTTAGTACGTTGTGTGGTACTATTGGTTGCTGAGCCCTGTCCATGTCTTGGTTAGTATGTTGTGTGGTACTATTGGTTGCTGAGCCCTGTCCATGTCTTGGTTAGTACGTTCAGGGCCGGCCCGCTCATGAGGCGGGGTGAAACTTTTGCCTCAGGCGGCAAAATTCCAGGGGCGGCACCCGCCCGTCCGTGGGTGCGGGAAGCCGGCCGCCGAGCTGGAGGGGTAGCTGGCAGGACGGGGGTATTGGGCCTAGCGGCGGGGAGGGGGGTCGGACCCCCCCCTCCCTCGCCTGGGTCCCCCGTCCTCCGCTCCCCTCCAGCCTTAAATACAAGCAGCCGCTATGTGTAAGAGGCACGGGCGGGTAGGACTCACCTCTTCCTCGTTCCAAGCGTGCGCTCCACTGACGTCCCTTCCTGCAGCGTTGCAGGAAGTGACGTCAGTGGAGCGCACGCTTGGAACGAGGAAGAGGTGAGTCCTACCCGCCCGTGCCTCTTACACATAGCGGCTGCTTGTATTTAAGGCTGGAGGGGAGCGGAGCACGGGGGACCCAGGCGAGGGAGGGGGGGTACGACCCCCTCCCCGCCGCTAGGCCCAATACCCCCGTCCTGCCAGCTACCCCTCCAGCTCGGCGGCCCCCCAGAGCGCGCCCCCCGGGGGGGGGGGTGGCGTTGGAGATTTTTTTTTGCCTCAGGCGGCAAATAGTCTGGGGCCGGCCCTAAATACGTTGTGTGGTACTATTGGTTGCTGAGCCCTGTCCATGTCTTGGTTAGTACGTTGTGTGGTACTATTGGTTGCTGAGCCCTGTCCATGTCTTGGTTAGTATGTTGTGTGGTACTATTGGTTGCTGAGCCCTGTCCATGTCTTGGTTAGTATGCTGCATGGTACTACTGGTTGCTGAGCCCTGTCCATGTCTTGGTTAGTATGTTGTGTGGTACTACTGGTTGCTGAGCCCTGTCCATGTCTTGGTTAGTACGTTATGTGGTACTATTGGTTGCTGAGCCCTGTCCATGTCTTGGTTAGTACTTAGTGTGGTACTATTGGTTGCTGAGCCCTGTCCATGTCATGGTTAGTACGTTGCGTGGTACTATTGGTTGCTGAGCTCTGTCCATGTCTTGGTTAGTATGTTGCGTGGTACTATTGGTTGCTGAGCCCTGTCCATGTCTTGGTTAGTACGTTGTGTGGTACTATTGATTGCTGAGCCCTTTCCATGTCTTGGTTAGTACGTTGTGTGGTACTATTGGTTGCTAGGCCTGTCCATGTCTTGGTTAGTACTTTGTGTGGTACTATTGGTTGCTGAGCCCTGTCCATGTCTTGGTTAGTATGCTGCATGGTACTACTGGTTGCTGAGCCCTGTCCATGTCTTGGTTAGTACGTTATGTGGTACTATTGGTTCCTGAGCCCTGTCCATGTCTTGGTTAGTATGCTGCGTGGTACTACTGGTTGCTGAGCCCTGTCCATGTCTTGGTTAGTATGCTGCGTGGTACTACTGGTTGCTGAGCCCTGTCCATGTCTTGGTTAGTACGTTGTGTGGTACTATTGGTTGCTGAGCCCTGTCCATGTCTTGGTTAGTACATTGTGTGGTACTATTGGTTGCTGAGCCCTGTCCATGTCTTGGTTATACGTTATGTGGTACTATTGGTTTCTGAGCCCTGTCCATGTCTTGGTTAGTACTTTGTGTGGTACTATTGCTTGCTGAGCCCTGTCCATGTCTTGGTTAGTATGCTGCATGGTACTACCGGTTGCTGAGCCCTGTCCATGTCTTGGTCAGTACGTTGTGTGGTACTATTGGTTGCTGAGCCCTGTCCATGTCTTGGTTAGTATGTTGTGTGGTACTATTGGTTGCTGAGCCCTGTCCATGTCTTGGTTAGTATGCTGCGTGGTACTATTGGTTGCTGAGCCCTGTCCATGTCTTGGTTTGTATGCTGCATGGTACTATTGGTTGCTGAGCCCTGTCCATGTCTTTGTTAGTACGTTGTGTGGTACTATTGGTTGCTGAGCCCTGTCCATGTCTTGGTTAGTATGTTGTGTGGTACTATTGGTTGCTGAGCCCTGTCCATGTCTTGGTTAGTATGCTGCATTGTACTACTGGTTGCTGAGCCCTGTCCATGTCTTGGTTAGTACATTGTGTGGTACTAACTACAACAGAAAGAAAATGTGTGCATCAACCAAGTGAACCTGACAAATCTGGCTTTGCAAATTTGGCCTATTGGCTAATCACGAGACATTGCTCATGCAAATATGCATTTGCTTTCGCATGCCTAAATATGCAGGGTCAAAAACCAAAAACCGCAAAACAATCGCCCTGCGGGAATTAGTTCATGCTACATAGCACTATCCAGGGGCGCCACGAGGAGGCTTCCCATTGCCCCCATACAACCGGGGGGCCGCGGGGGTCCCAGGCTCTCTCACGGCGCTGGCCACGCTGGGGGGATCGCCTGCACCCCCCTGCCTCCCCCTCCGGGGTGCCGCTGTGTGGGTTCCAGGCGGTGAGAGAGCCTGGGACCCCCCGCGTCCCCCCGGTTGTATGGGAGCAATGGGAAGCCTCCTCGTGGCGCCCCTGGATAGTGCTATGTAGCATGAACTAATTCCCGCAGGGCGATTGTTTTGCGGTTTTTGGTTTTGACCCTGCATATTTAGGCATGCGAAAGCAAATGCATATTTGCATGAGCAATGTCTCGTGATTAGCCAATAGGCCAAATTTGCAAAGCCAGATTTGTCAGGTTCACTTGGTTGATGCACACATTTTCTCTCTGTTGTAATTAGCATTGCATTTTCTTTTCTTTGGAGGCAAGTGGTGAATGGCTTGTTTTAGGAGGTGAGAGCCCTGGAGCAGGCTATTTGCACCTGTCCTCCCCTTATGTGTCGTGCCCAGGTCAAGCGCATATAGCAGAACGCAATGGACGTTAAGGTAAGTGCCTGTTTTTAATCTTGGGAGGTGTGTGCGGGCGGCTCTTCCCGGCGCTGGCCACGCTGGGGAGATCGCCTGCACCCCCCTGCCTCCCCCCTCCGGGGTGCCGCTGTGTGGGTTCCAGGCGGTGAGAGAGCCTGGGACCCCCCGCGGCCCCCCGGTTGTATGGGGGCAATGGGAAGCCTCCTCGTGGCGCCCCTGGATAGTGCTATGTAGCATGAACTAATTCCCGCAGGGCGATTGTTTTGCGGTTTTTGGTTTTTGACCCTGCATATTTAGGCATGCGAAAGCAAATGCATATTTGCATGAGCAATGTCTCGTGATTAGCCAATAGGCCAAATTTGCAAAGCCAGGTTTGTCAGGTTCACTTGGTTAAGGCACACATTTTCTCTCTGTTGTAATTAGCATTGTGTGGTACTATTGGTTCCTGAGCCCTGTCCATGTCTTGGTTAGTATGCTGCGTGGTACTACTGGTTGCTGAGCCCTGTCCATGTCTTGGTTAGTATGCTGCGTGGTACTACTGGTTGCTGAGCCCTGTCTATGTCTTGGTTAGTACGTTGTGTGGTACTATTGGTTGCTGAGCCCTGTCCATGTCTTGGTTAGTACATTGTGTGGTACTATTGGTTGCTGAGCCCTGTCCATGTCTTGGTTATACGTTATGTGGTACTATTGGTTTCTGAGCCCTGTCCATGTCTTGGTTAGTACTTTGTGTGGTACTATTGCTTGCTGAGCCCTGTCCATGTCTTGGTTAGTATGCTGCATGGTACTACCGGTTGCTGAGCCCTGTCCATGTCTTGGTCAGTACGTTGTGTGGTACTATTGGTTGCTGAGCCCTGTCCATGTCTTGGTTAGTATGTTGTGTGGTACTATTGGTTGCTGAGCCCTGTCCATGTCTTGGTTAGTATGCTGCGTGGTACTATTGGTTGCTGAGCCCTGTCCATGTCTTGGTTTGTATGCTGCATGGTACTATTGGTTGCTGAGCCCTGTCCATGTCTTTGTTAGTACGTTGTGTGGTACTATTGGTTGCTGAGCCCTGTCCATGTCTTGGTTAGTATGTTGTGTGGTACTATTGGTTGCTGAGCCCTGTCCATGTCTTGGTTAGTATGCTGCATTGTACTACTGGTTGCTGAGCCCTGTCCATGTCTTGGTTAGTACATTGTGTGGTACTAACTACAACAGAAAGAAAATGTGTGCATCAACCAAGTGAACCTGACAAATCTGGCTTTGCAAATTTGGCCTATTGGCTAATCACGAGACATTGCTCATGCAAATATGCATTTGCTTTCGCATGCCTAAATATGCAGGGTCAAAAACCAAAAACCGCAAAACAATCGCCCTGCGGGAATTAGTTCATGCTACATAGCACTATCCAGGGGCGCCACGAGGAGGCTTCCCATTGCCCCCATACAACCGGGGGGCCGCGGGGGTCCCAGGCTCTCTCACGGCGCTGGCCACGCTGGGGGGATCGCCTGCACCCCCCTGCCTCCCCCTCCGGGGTGCCGCTGTGTGGGTTCCAGGCGGTGAGAGAGCCTGGGACCCCCCGCGTCCCCCCGGTTGTATGGGAGCAATGGGAAGCCTCCTCGTGGCGCCCCTGGATAGTGCTATGTAGCATGAACTAATTCCCGCAGGGCGATTGTTTTGCGGTTTTTGGTTTTGACCCTGCATATTTAGGCATGCGAAAGCAAATGCATATTTGCATGAGCAATGTCTCGTGATTAGCCAATAGGCCAAATTTGCAAAGCCAGATTTGTCAGGTTCACTTGGTTGATGCACACATTTTCTCTCTGTTGTAATTAGCATTGCATTTTCTTTTCTTTGGAGGCAAGTGGTGAATGGCTTGTTTTAGGAGGTGAGAGCCCTGGAGCAGGCTATTTGCACCTGTCCTCCCCTTATGTGTCGTGCCCAGGTCAAGCGCATATAGCAGAACGCAATGGACGTTAAGGTAAGTGCCTGTTTTTAATCTTGGGAGGTGTGTGCGGGCGGCTCTTCCCGGCGCTGGCCACGCTGGGGAGATCGCCTGCACCCCCCTGCCTCCCCCCTCCGGGGTGCCGCTGTGTGGGTTCCAGGCGGTGAGAGAGCCTGGGACCCCCCGCGGCCCCCCGGTTGTATGGGGGCAATGGGAAGCCTCCTCGTGGCGCCCCTGGATAGTGCTATGTAGCATGAACTAATTCCCGCAGGGCGATTGTTTTGCGGTTTTTGGTTTTTGACCCTGCATATTTAGGCATGCGAAAGCAAATGCATATTTGCATGAGCAATGTCTCGTGATTAGCCAATAGGCCAAATTTGCAAAGCCAGGTTTGTCAGGTTCACTTGGTTAAGGCACACATTTTCTCTCTGTTGTAATTAGCATTGTGTGGTACTATTGGTTCCTGAGCCCTGTCCATGTCTTGGTTAGTATGCTGCGTGGTACTACTGGTTGCTGAGCCCTGTCCATGTCTTGGTTAGTATGCTGCGTGGTACTACTGGTTGCTGAGCCCTGTCCATGTCTTGGTTAGTACGTTGTGTGGTACTATTGGTTGCTGAGCCCTGTCCATGTCTTGGTTAGTACATTGTGTGGTACTATTGGTTGCTGAGCCCTGTCCATGTCTTGGTTATACGTTATGTGGTACTATTGGTTTCTGAGCCCTGTCCATGTCTTGGTTAGTATGTTGTGTGGTACTATTGGTTGCTGAGCCCTGTCCATGTCTTGGTTAGTATGCTGCATGGTACTATTGGTTGCTGAGCCCTGTCCATGTCTTTGTTAGTACGTTGTGTGGTACTATTGGTTGCTGAGCCCTGTCCATGTCTTGGTTAGTATGTTGTGTGGTACTATTGGTTGCTGAGCCCTGTCCATGTCTTGGTTAGTATGCTGCATTGTACTACTGGTTGCTGAGCCCTGTCCATGTCTTGGTTAGTACATTGTGTGGTACTATTGGTTGCTGAGCCCTGTCCATGTCTTGGTTAGTACGTTATGTGGTACTATTGGTTGCTGAGCCCTGTCCATGTCTTGGTTAGTACGTTATGTGGTACTATTGGTTGCTGAGCCCTGTCCATGTCTTGGTTAGTATGCTGCATTGTACTACTGGTTGCTGAGCCCTGTCCATGTCTTGGTTAGTACATTGTGTGGTACTATTGGTTGCTGAGCCCTGTCCATGTCTTGGTTAGTACGTTGTGTGGTACTATTGGTTGCTGAGCCCTGTCCATGTCTTGGTTAGTACGTTATGTGTTACTATTGGTTGCTGAGCCCTGTCCATGTCTTGATTAGTACGTTGTGTGGTACTATTGGTTGCTGAGCCCTGTCCATGTCTTGGTTAGTATGCTGCATTGTACTACTGGTTGCTGAGCCCTGTCCATGTCTTGGTTAGTACGTTATGTGGTACTATTGGTTGCTGAGCCCTGTCCATGTCTTGGTGTGTACGTTGTGTGGTACTATTGGTTGCTGAGCCCTGTCCATGTCTTGGTTAGTATGTTGTGTGGTACTATTGGTTGCTGAGCCCTGTCCATGTCCTGGTTAGTACGTTGTGTGGTACTATTGGTTGCTGAGCCCTGTCAATGTCTTGGTTAGTACATTGTGTGGTACTATTGGTTGCTGAGCCCTGTCCATGTCTTGGTTAGTATGTTGCGTGGTACTATTGATTGATGAGCTCTGTCCATGTCTTGGTTAGTACGTTGTGTGGTACTATTGGTTGCTGAGCCCTGTCCATGTCTTGGTTAGTACGTTGTGTGGTACTATTGGTTGCTGAGCCCTGTCCATGTCTTGGTTAGTACTTTGTGTGGTACTATTGGTTGCTGAGCCCTGTCCATGTCGTGGTTAGTACGTTGTGTGGTACTATTGGTTGCTGAGCCCTGTCCATGTCTTGGTTAGTACGTTGTGTGGTACTATTGGTTGCTGAGCCCTGTCCATGTCTTGGGTTAGTACGTTGTGTGGTACTATTGGTTGCTGAGCCCAGTCCATGTCTTGGTTAGTACGTTGTGTGGTACTATTGGTTGCTGAGCCCTGTCCATGTCTTGGGTTAGTACGTTGTGTGGTACTATTGGTTGCTGAGCCCAGTCCATGTCTTGGTTAGTACGTTGTGTGGTATTATTGGTTGCTGAGCCCGGTCCATGTCTTGGTTAGTACGTTGTGTGGTACTATTGGTTGCTGAGCCCTGTCCATGTCTTGGTTAGTACGTTGTGTGGTACTATTGGTTGCTGAGCCCTGTCCATGTCTTGGTTAGTACGTTGCATGGTACTATTGGATGGAAAGAAAATGCAGTACTTACCTTGGGGAGCTGGAAGCCTCTGAATTCTTATGATGCTTGCTCCTCAGTCCTTTTCTGCCTCCTGGCTCCAGCACAGAATGCCCCTGAACTCCAAGCACAGCAATATTTACCTTTTGGCTTCCAGTGCAGGGGCAGTAGAAGCTTTCTGATCGGGCTCCAGCAGAAATAACCAAGCCCCATCAGGTCTGCTCTACTGCACAGTGCTCTGGCAGTAAACTGACCTCCCAGGGTGCTCTGGCAAAATGTATTATAAAAACATACTTGCCTAAGAAGTGGGAAGCCTCTGGATCCTAATGAAGCTTTCCTCACTGTCCTATGGTCCCCTGTTGCCGTATGCGGACTCTTCAGCTGATTAGGTCCGCACTCCTCTTCTTGCATGTGGCCTGTCCTGTGCCATAGCAAGAGAGGCTTATGGCACAGGCGCGCAGTGTGGCCACACTCGTGCTTGAAGAGGGGTGTGGTCCCCATCAGATTACAGACAAGCTCTTATTAGTAATCTTTGGAGGGTCTGCCCTCAGTGATGGGGGACCAGAGGACAGTGAGGGAATTATGCATCCCAGGGTGCTCTGACAAACCAGTGTCAGATATTTCATGTCTGATCAGCTTATTATCGCAGGTCAAAACATTTCCCATACTCCTCTAACAATGGCTAGAGTACCTATTGATATGCTATTTCATGTCTGATCAGCTCAATGTTGCTAGACAAAACATTAGCCACACTCAGCATATCAATGTATTTTCAACAGTGTCAAATATTTCAGCACTGACAAGCTGATATTTGCAGGTCAAAACATTTCCCACACTCAGCATTTCAATATGTCCTCTAACAAGCATCAGCTATTTCATGTCTGATCAGCTTATTGTTGCAGGTCAAACCATTTCCCACACTCAGCATATTAATGTCTTCTCACCAGCGTCAAATATTTCAGCACTGACAAGCTGATATTTGCAGCAGCAGATCAAAACATTTCTCACACTCAGCATTTTAATACATCCTCTCATGAGTGTCAGATATTTCAGCTATTACAAGCTAAGTTCCTGGTCAACACATTTCCCAATCAGTATATCAATATGCATCTTACCAGTGTCAGATATTTCATGTCTGATCAGCTGAACGCAGGTCATCTTCTCACCAGTGTCAGCCATTTCAGCTCTTACAAGCTATTTGCAGGTCAAAACATTTCCCACACTCAGCATTTCAATATGTCCTCTAACAAGCGTCAGATATTTCATGTCTGTTCAGCTTATTATTGCTGGTCAAAACATTTCCCACTCTCGGCATATCAATGGATTTTCAACAGTGTCAGATAGCAATAATCAGCTGATCAGACATGAACTATCCGACACTGTTGAAAATACATAGATATGCCGAGAGTGGGAAATGTTTTGCCCTGCAATAATAAGCTGAACAGACATGATATATCTGACGCTTGATAGAGGACATATTGAAATGCTGTGTGGGAAATGTTTTGACCTGCAAACAGCTTGTAAGAGCTGAAATGGCTGACGCTGGTGAGAAGATGACCTGCAATAAACAGCTGATCAGACGTGAAATATCTGACACTGGAAAGAAGCATATTGATATGCTGAGTGTGGGAAATGTTTTGACCTGCAATAATAAGCTGATCAACCGTGAAATATCTGACACTGCTGAGAAGACATATGAATATGCTGAGTGTGGGAAATGTTTTAAACAGCAATAATCAGCTGATCAGACATGAACTGTTTAAAACATTTCCCATTCTCAGCATATCAATATGTCCCCTCACCAGTGTCAGATATTTCAGCTCTGACAAGCTGAT
The DNA here is from genome assembly GCF_040937935.1 of Hyperolius riggenbachi. Taxonomy (NCBI): domain Eukaryota; kingdom Metazoa; phylum Chordata; class Amphibia; order Anura; family Hyperoliidae; genus Hyperolius; species Hyperolius riggenbachi. The sequence goes on along the minus strand of NC_090657.1, from coordinate 207,842,445 downwards.
TACTGCTGGTCAAAACCTTTCCCACACTCAGCAGACCAATATGTTCTCTCACCGTTGTCAGCTATTTCAGCTCTGACAAGCTGTTTGCTGGTAAAACATTTCCCAAACTCCGCATGTCAATATGTCCTCTAACAAGCATCAGATATATTATGTCTGTTCAGCTTATATTGCTGGTCAAAACATTTCCCACACTCAGCATATCAATATGCTTCTTTCCAGTGTCAGATATTTCACGTCTGATCAGCTGATTATTGCAGGTCATCTTCTCACCAGTGTCAGCTATTTCAGCTCTTACAAGCTGTTTGCAGGTCAAAACATTTCCCACACTCAGCATTTCAATATGTCCTCCAACAAGCATCCAATATATCATGTCTGTTCATCTTTTTATTGCAGGTCAAAACATTTCCCACACTCAATACAACTCAATGCATATCAATACATCCTCTCATGAGTGTCAGATATTTCAGCTCTTACAAGCCAAGTTCCTGGTCAAAACATTTCCCAATCAGCATATTAATATGCTTCTTACCAGTGTCAGATATTTCATGTCTGATCAGCTGATTATTGCAGGTCATCTTCTTACCAGTGTCAGCTATTTCAGCTCTTACTAGCTGATTATTGGCTGTCAAAACATTCCCCACACTTGGCATATCAATGGGCTCTATTTGCAAAGGGAAGTTCGGTAAAATAATTTTGGTATTTTACACTGTTTTTTTCCAAATTCACTAAAGATTTTCTGCATGAGGCAGAAGTTTGGTAATTTACTGAACAAACATGATTCAATTCTCTAAGCCCTACTCTGTAAGTGTCACTTACCAGCTGTGGGGCAGAGAGCTGTGTGTATGTGTCGGAGGTTTTCTCTGCAGGTTTTCTCTCCCCATCATCCCTTTAGATGTGCTGCAGCCACCAGGGGGAGCTCTTCAGTATGGCAGAATACAGATTTTCACACCTTAAGGGATGTAGAAAAGCCCCCTAAAATGTCATCTTCCTCTGCTACAGTGAAAGACCCACCCGATGCCCAATCACATGTAATCAAATTGAGAAGCAGGGCCGTGTGGCTCTCCCTATTGGCTGCCTGGTTCTCCCTAAAGGTTGTCTGTCAAATCTACCACACAGAGAGATCATGAAGGAAGTGAGGTTATCAGTTGCTATGAGCTGGAGAAAAATACCAAACACTTTTGCCTGGTATACCGAATGCGGAAAGCTTTGTGAATTGTAAATTCTTGACATTTCCTGAGGCATTTATCACACAAGTTGAAAAATAATATTACCAACTAGTGAGTTAAAATACCAGTCAGTAATTCAGTCATAATTAGGGAAAGTGATCTGTAAAATCAGCTGTTTTCAGCATTACCAAATGCAGTAAATATGCTTTGTGAATAGAGCCCAATTTGTCCTTTCTTGAGTGTCAGATATTTCAGCTCTTACAAGCTGATTATTGCAGGTCAAAACATTTCCCATACTCATCTAACAATGGCAAGAAGACATATTGATATGCTATTTTATGTCTAATCAGCTTACTATTGGAGGTTAAACCATTCCCACACTCAGCATATCAATATGTCCTCTGACCAGTGTCCTATAATTCATGGCTGATCAGCTTATTATTATTGCAGGTCAGAACATTTCCCACACTCAGCATATCCACATGTTTTCTCACCAGTGTCAGATATTTCCCATTTGCTGGTTGAAATATATCCCACACTCATCTGACACTGATGAGGGGACATATTGATATGCTATGTCTTGTCTGATCAGCTTATTATTGCAGATCAAAAACATTTCCTACATTCAGCATATGATGTCATCAGTTTATTTTCCCCTCTGGTTTCCTTTAAGTAATACAGACCTATATATAATACAGACCATTATATAAGACCCGAAACAGACAACTGAGGAGAATAGAAGGACGAGAGACAACTGGGTCATCTGCAGACCAACAGCTCAGTGCACCAAATAATGTCTGATCGGTTTTCATTCATGCTTGGCTTTCTGTTTCTTACAGGCAGCATGTTGGAGCTCTCAGGCTACTTCTTGCCATCTCAATATCAATGTTCCCCTATGTAACATGACTTTACATCTACGTCAGCAAGGAGATGACATCATGGCCAATCAGTACTATAGAGAGAGGAGGATTGCCGCAGGAACGCCACATTACTGCAACTTGTCATTTTATCCCAATCACAGAACTCAGAAGCATTGGACCAATCAAAGCATGGAGAATTATTTCAGTGGAAATCATATTACAACTGTTATTTTACATGTGACACCAGACTCTGATATTACCCAATATTTCATGAGTCATTTGATTGGCCTAAAATTTCCATGGTATTCCGATTACTACAGTAAAGTTCCACATTCTCTGATTGGTCCAATACTCAAAAGTATTATAATTAACTAATTTTATTAACAAAATGACAAAAAAACCCTTCATCTGAATTGGGTAATCTGCATTTTTAGCAGGATTTTTTTTCCTAGAATCGGAAATCTCCATTTCCGACCATCTCTAAGAAACTGGCAATCCGGTCCTTTCAACCACAAAGCAGCCTTATTAAGCACTGGAATACACCCATCACAAACCTGTCAGTGTTCTTTTTCTTCTGAAACTAATGGCAGACTTGACTGGAGAATAGCAGCAAGGGGAAACACGGGGGGGTGGTGGTGGTGGTGGTGGTGGTGGGGGGGTGTGTCATATCAACTCAATAGATGTTTGTTTATTTTTTTGAATATATTAAAAAAGAGCACTGGGGTAATTTGGGGGCCAGAGAAAGCTGCTAGTGAAATATTGGAAAAAAATTACCAGTAATCCACCACTTAATTTGGATATTAATAGATCAGTCATTTTCACCTAACCTTGTTCTCAAGCGAGCTGTCCCTCTACTGATCCCTAACCGGTCCCCAACCACAAAATGCCTAATCAACCACCCAAGCGATGCCCAACCCTAACTGCCCACCCCAACAACTGCAATTCCCGCCCACCCATAATATAAAATGTTGTGACAGCCCAAATCCCTCTTTATAGTTCTATGATTTTAGATGTGGGGATTCATCATTCTCTTTCTAGACCCTTATCTTGGCTACAGCACCTGTTAGGAAGGCCCATGTATATATATCTACTATATATATATATATATATATATCTATATCTATATCTATATCTATATCTATATCTATCTATCTAAAATATATATATATAATTTGCAACCATATACGGAATAGTTCTTTATAAAAGGCTTGGTTGTCTGTTACAACACCATTTACTTTCGTCACTTATGTATTTTGCTAGGAACAAAGATACCTGAAGAATAAGTGGAGATTTTGAAATCCGTGTCCTTCCATTCCCACTCTGAGGGAATTCAGTCTGAAGAGAATGGCTGGTTTACATGAAGATGACTTACATGGATCCTTAGAGATGCAGATCACACCTCATTTCTGATAATATAATACATGATACACTAAACATGCCTGTTGTGCGGACAAGTCCAGGGTAATTGGTATCATCCTGATTCAATACTTCTGAATTAAGAGATAAAGGGAAGACCATAAGACCAAAGTGAGTAAAGTATGTAGGGTGTCAAGCCCTCATCAATTACTTTATGCAGGTGCAAAGGGTCTCATTTAATCACAAGCTCCCCCTTTGATGCCTGACTCACTGGATCTGGCAGCTAGATGGAGCCGAATGCACATCAGGGGTATAGGACACCCCTGTGCCTCTCTGGCAATCTGCACGGCACTTTGTAATCCCGATCACCTCGTCATCAGTGAAACCAATAGCCAGCTGCTGCTACTCGAGCTGGGGCCCCACTGAATCCTAGCTCCACCCCTAATGGACCAAAGTGCTGCTGAAAACCATTAATTTGTTTAGCATTTTCACATTAAAGGCCGGTTCACACAGGCACTAAAGGAAGGGGCTTTGTGCTCCTCACTTAAAGAGAACCTGAGATGAGCAGCGTCTCACATTCCATACTTACCTGGGGCTTCCTTAAACCCCTTGAGGCCACTCGTCCCTCACAATCTCCCCTGGTGGCTCTCTGGACCCTGGCAATTCAACCCTTCATTGGGCATGCACGCCCCAGCATGCTCCTCCGTCATGTTCTTGTAATGTGCTCCTTTTCCCTCTTCCTGTACATAGTACAAGTTCAGTGAGCACCATTTTATTTACCAAGTCCACGCTGCATCTGGTCTGCTCTTCCTCCTGGCATCTGCATGCTTTAGGCCGAGACCCTCCGACTTCTGATGCATGTCATGTCATCATGAGCCTCCGGGGGCAGCATACAGCACAGAGGAAGAGTAGACCAGATTCAGAGTGGACTAGGTAAATATAACTGCACTTTACAAGGAAGGAGAATATGGCCATGGTGCTGGGTGGAGGTTCTACCATGATGCTTCTGCTCAAGGAAGTTCTGTCCATGTGACTTTACAACCAGTTAAAGTGAAGCTTCCTCTTGTACCTTAGAACAGTGTTCCCCAACCCTGTCCTCAAGTACCACCAGCAGTGCATGTTTTGTGGAAATATACACAGAAGTATTTAATCAGCTCTGCTGAGACACTAATTACTCACTTGTGAATATGTGCTATTTCCTGCCAAACATGGACTGTGGGTGGGCCTTGACAACAGGGTTGGGAAGTCCGGCCCTATAATATTTATATCTAATGCTACGTACACACATGCGACAACGATCGTTCATTGAGAACGACGAACCAACTTTTAACTGATGAAAGAACGACCTAAGTAAAGTTAGTTTTAAAAGGTGTGTAACGATCTGATCATTAGAACGAACGTTACATCATGTAAAGCAACTATTGCGCCTGCGCATAAAAATGAGAAGTTTCATGGAGAAATAGCGAAATGCGCATGTCAAGCCTAGTACGAACGACTGTTTCCAACGATGGACTACTTTTGCAAACAATCGTCGTTGGTAAAAATCCGCCAAGACAGAACTTTCTTTTGTAGCGATTTGGCTCGTTCGTCATTTGCCTTAATAGTCGGTGGTTCGTTTTTTGTAACGATCGTCGTTTGTAACAATCGTTCCCCGATCTTTACCAACGACTATAGTCGCATGTGTGTATGCACCTTAAGGCAGGGAACCTACTAGATGCGATTGTGCATGTGTCCGGACAGCAAAACGCACACAATTCCACAGGCTATTGAAGTCATTAGTCTTGCTCTGGAAAACACTCATCATGTTTTGCGATTTTCCATGCATTTTTAAATCGCACATCTTTCTGCTTTTCCCTGCATTTGCATACTGTCTATTCTGCCAGAAACGCAGAATAAGAGACCATAGCGGCAAAACTTTAGCAGAAAACGCAAACGTAAAAGCCAATAGAGACCCGGAAATTGATGGGGAAAATGGCCCTGCAAGTGTGTTCCCTGCCTAAGCAGTGGAGATGACTATTGTAGTCAATGTTATGAGTACTCACAATGCACAGAAACCTACAGACTGTGACAGGGAGGGGAGCCAAAATCAGAATGGGAACTCTGGCCATACACAGTACTATCCAACTGTACCACAAAATGACTGAATAAATAGTACTATCAAATCAGTAAGTTAATTGATTGAAACTTTTCTCTTCATCAAACAATGTTTTAATCAATCTTTTCTATGAGAAAATTGCCGCCATTTCAGTGGGTGCTCTACCTCTGTGTCTTATTTGGTATTACAATTTGAAGGATTTTTTTATGCTTAAACATGCGATGCACCACCTCTGTTCACATTGCTAGTAAAAATAAACAAAATGTCTTGTTTCTATGTAATAAAAGAAAATGTAATAATGTAAAAAAAAAAAAAAAAAAACACATTTAAAAAATAAAAATAAAAACCATGAATAAAATGTTTTAAAGACGATGTACCTTGTTGGTGGCATTCAATAATGAAACTAATAAAATCACCCTTGGGCCTGCTTTACATTGTCCAGGGCAGATCTAGATAAGAGTTTAAAAATGATGGGGTTATATTTCTTTACTCCCAATTCTAGTTTTTGCCTTGAGCCATATTAGGTTGCCTGGATGTGAGTTCCTGTCTTTAGGTTGATGTAGATTTCCATGTGATTGACAAGGTTGGTTTTAATTGGAGTATTGTCCATATGGTCATTGATGCTATGCAGTAAAGTGAATCTGAAGCATAATTAAAATAAAAAAATAGATACTTATCTAAGAAGGGGGAATGCTCTGGGTCCTATAGAGCCTTTCCGTTCCCCTCCTCATCTCCGCATTCCCCCGCAGGCTCCTCTGTTTACATCTCCACCGTGGGAGGTTTCGGGAGTCTTTGGGAGCCAGAGTGCTTTAGAAGACTCTGTACTGCACACGTGCGAGAGATGGTGCTCGCTCATATGTAGTGTGGAGCGGCTGGTCTTCTGGAGCCCGAGTGCTCCTAAACACTTCCGAAGCCCACCCGCAGCAGAAAAAAGCAGTCTCCCATTTTTCATGGGTTGGAGACTGCTAACGGGGGAGCCCGCGGAGCAATGATGGGAGGAGAGGAATGGGAAGGCTCTAGAAGACCCTCTCCTTAGGTAAGGATCTGTTCTTTTTTCTTGTTATACTATAGACTCCCTTTAAAGGGAACCTAAAATGAGTCTTCCACATTTATTTCCTTTTAAGCAATACCAGTTGCCTGGCTGTCCTGCTGCTGATCTCTATGGCTGCAGTGGTATCTGAATCACACCTGACTCAAGGAGCTTATCCAGTCAGACATCAGTCAGAGCACCTGATCTGCATGCTTGTTCAAGGTCTATGGCTCAGGCCACATGTACAGTGGTGTGTTGTGGTGTAGCCGCCGGTTTGTAATGGGGCTTACTGCACTGCAATGCAATAAATATGCGCTGTTAACAGTGCGGTAGTAGGGTTGTGGTGTGGTAATGCACTGCATGCAGGTTAACAGGTACAGTGTAGTACACTTTTCATTGACTGTATGCAACGCTTTGTGGCCATAACGTGCAGTACTACCATTCCATTCTGTTGCTTTCCTCTTATACAAAGAATACAGCAGAATGTCCCAGTGTGAACACGGCCTCAGGAAAGGATCACGGTGGACAGAATCCCTAGCGTTGTGGAAACCCTATGCTTTTTTTTGCCCACAATGAAAGTCTATGGGCTGTATTGCAAAATCTATATATCTTAATTTTACAAATGCATGGAAAAAGCAGCACATAAGGTATTTCAGTGGAGATGCAGAGGACTGTTTTTACATGCATTTTTTATGTGTTTCTGATTATATGATGCTGTATTTTACTCCACTGAAATCGGGAAATGCACTAAAAATGCATGAAAAATGCAGTTTCACACATAAACGCACGCAAAACTGTACAAACACAAAATGTATAAAACACCTGGTTTTCTGCACTGCCTGGCGTGCTCCTAGCCTCACAGTATTAGAGACACAGGATCAAGGGAACAGCCAGGCAACTCTCTCTGTAACAACCAAGGTACATCTTCTTGCACGGCTATCAGTTACAATAAACAATTACCGACTTCAACTCATAGCAGACAGCAGAGATGGAAAATATGTTGGCAAAACAAATCTGGCTTGCATGCAAAAATTGTATGCAGCTTGAATTTAACCAAATGCACCTCCTGCTGAACTTGATCGGCCCAGTTCCAAGCTGCCTACATATCGGGGGCGGTCCTTCCATAAAGCAACATGAAACGCAGGCTTCAGGGTGGCAACAATTCTCGGTTGGCCTCTCACCAAACGTCCCCCTCCTCACACTGCCCATCTCCCCCTCCCTAGGTGCACAGCACCGCTTCACTCAGCGTTCCAGCGATGGGATCTCCATCCGCCCATCCAGCGTCCTGTATCCATGGCTACAGGTCGGGTCACATGAGGCGCTGCTGTAATCAGAGAGGAAGCAGCACTTCACGTGTGGCTGGTGAACCCATCGCTAATCTGCTGGGGGTGGGTGGATGAGGTGACGTGCAGCACATACCTGGCATCCTGAGAATCAGATGCTGCAGGTCAACAGGGAGGAGATGCTGTCTTGGAAGAAGCAGAGGAAGGTAAGCGAGTGCCAGTGCCTGCAATGTGCAGCCTGATGTGTCTCTCCTGGGGGGTGGCAGGTGGGGATTAGCAGCTAGGAAAATCTCTGGCAAAGCATAGAAAACCCAAGTTCCAGCCTTCTTGGCTTTTACAGAGTTAGGACTTCCTTCTACCAGTGAAATATGATGGACTCCAAGTATACTGCTGAAAGACCTGAGTTGTAACTCCTCTGTGTGGAGGCCTTGTGGCCATGGACAAGCCACCTGCGTCACAGAATTGTATGAAACTGGCCATTGCTTGGTGGTTTGTACATCTGACAATGTTTTTATTTGGCTGCTTTGCTCAGGGCAGCCAACTACAAAAGTTATAAAGATTAGTCAGCTACATTTTTTTTTTCTTCATATATAACATATAACTTTAACCCAGTCGATCAATAGTAAATTTGGAACCACAGGGCTTAGAACCAACGATTCTTCTATTACAGGCCAGAGCAGCAACTGTCTGAGACACCAGCTCCTTTTGTGCTTGAACCTTCTCCTGGTTTGGGTTAGTGTGGTGCTATATGGGTACTCAGGCTGTAGCTTTGGAGACCTGGGTTTGAATCATAGTGGTAGCAGTGTTTTACTCCTTAGGTATGTATATATTTGATGATCCATGAGAAATGTATCTCCTGGCCTTTAGCTCAAGTGATTATCAGCTAGTAAGCGCATTTGGAAGGTGTTGAAAGCTCATTCATTTTTTTCTACTGGTATAGTATGATGAATGAGCATGTGTGGTTGGAAGAAGGAGATAGCTCAGTGGTATAGGTCTCTGCCAGCAGTGCTGAGAAGCCTGAGCTTAATCCTGGTGGAGATTCCTGCTCTAATCTTGTTATCTCTTTCTCAAGCTGTTCTACTTGTGAAATACGGATGGACAAGCACATATAGCTAAGAGAAGGAGATAGCTCAGTGGTATGGGTCTCTGACAGCAGTGCTGAGAAGCTTGAGTTCAATCCTGTTGGAGATTCCTGCTCTAATCTTCTTATCTCTTTCTCAAGCTGTTCTACTTGTGAAATACAATGGACGAGCACATATGGCTAAGAGAAGGAGATAGCTCAGTGGTATGGGTCTCTGAAAGCAGTGCTGAGAAGCCTGAGTTCAATCCTGGTGGAGATTCTTGCTCTAATCTTATCTATTTCTCAGGCTGCTCTACTTGTGAAATATGATGGACGAGCACATAATGTCAGGAGAAGGAGATAGCTCAGAGGTAAGGGTTTCTGACAGCAGTGTTGAGAAGCCTGGGTTCAATCCTGGTGGAGATGCTTGCTCTAATCTTGTTATCTCTTTGTCAAGCTGTTCTACTTGAAATATGATGGACGAGCACACATGGTCAGGAGAAGGAGATAGCTCAGAGGTAAGGGTCTCCGACAGCAGTGCTGAGAAACCTGAGTTCAATCCTGGACTCTGACAGCTCTGTTGAGACACCTGAGATCAACCCCTCTGAGTGAAGACCTTGTGGCCCATGGACAAGCCACCACAGCTCCTGAGTCCCAGGTACGACAGGGGTGCCTGTAACATGCGTCAACGACACCAGATAGCTTGGGGCCTCTTCCCCCTACCCTATGTCTATGTGGTCTATCCATCTGACAATATTTGGGGTGGGCTGTCTTGCTCAGGACAGCCTACTTTCATACTTAGTAAAAATGTCCCCCAACTTTTTTTTTTTTTTTTTTTTTTTTTTTTTTTCCCCTCCACCACCACCTTCTCCCTATCTAGGAAGCCCACCTAATAATGTACCTTATTGCCTTCGAGTTAAACTTGCCTAGTAAGGGATTTGAACTCAGGTCCCCAGCACAGCAGGTCAGACCTCCAACCACCTGAGCCACCAGCTCTGGTCATACACAGATCTCTTCATCCATCATACTTCACATCTAGCCTTCAAATCTAACAGCATATTCAGAAACTCCGAGAAGCAAATATCCAAGAAATAAAGCCATTTTCATCTAGAGGGACTTGAATTCATTTTTCACTGCACCAGTCATGGGCTGAATAAGTCAGAGATAAAACCTCAGAACTAACATTCAGTTAGTGAAGCCGCCCAGGGCATTAGTAATCAGGAGATAATATAGCAGTGTGATCAATACCCTGGTTCTAGTCCTGAAGACTCTTTATTGATTTGTGAAACATGATAGACAAGCACATGTGGTTAGGAGAAAGAGATGGAGGTAAGAGCTCTGACAGTAATGCTGAGAAATCCTGATATCAACCCCTCAGAGTGAAGACCTTGTAGCCCATAGACAAGGAATCACAGCTCCTGTGTCCCAGGCTCAAGTGGGGTACCTGTAATGTGTGTTGGAAATACTTGTTGTATATCTGATATTTGGAGTGGGCTGCTATGCTCATGGCAGGCCAATCTAAAAGCTGTATTTAGTCAAATGTTACCCCTTATATTACTCTTAACTTCAGTACAAACCACTTTTGTTTGACACATTCCACCAACAGGTCATATAGAACCACTTTGGGTCCTCTGAGGGTAAAGTGCTTAGGTCTACAGGAGCAAGGATGAGCAGAAACTACACCAGTGCGAATTACACATCGTAATTCGCATCTACGCATCGTAGTTTGTCGGTAAAGTTTAAAAACTACGCTTATGAATTTACGTGTCGTGAAATACCCCTACGCGTAGCTTACGCCCACTATGTGTAGTTAACGTGTATTGCGTAGTGAACTACGAATGCGTTACTCGCTTCGAATTTTCCATGTGCAATTGTATGCTTACAAATTTACGCATTTGAAAGGGGAATGTACGCATAGAAGAATTCCCGTTGTAAGCATTTAAAAAGAGGTATTAATGCGTAAAATTTTCTGCATACCAGCATAAGCATCCGCATACACTACGCTTCACACTATGCATAATTGCATATTTTAATTCATATTCTATGAAATGTATGAGAAGCAAATATTTGATTTCGAAGCCATAGTTTGGCGATGTGTTATTGCGTAAAACTACACGTAGTTTCAGCGTAGCGAAGTTGGCCGACTACGACCATCCCTGTACAGGAGAGATTGGTCCCAGGACTCCCCCATACTGTGGTCAGAACAGTAACCACTTGAGGCACCAGCTGTTCTCATGCCAGTGTATGCTTGTCAGTGGAAAGTATAATGATACTCCACATATAGAATAATAATTAAAAAAACCAGCAACAAGCAAGCATTTGGTGGATGTAACAGGATAACCTAAGCCTTAGTATGCACAGAGGCTAGCAATGTAGAGAATGCAAGGATACAATTATGTTTATTTTTCACAATTATATACAGTATAGAAGTTTTGCCTTGTGTCTGCAGGAAACACTGACAATTGCCTGTGAGATGTTTTCTGCACGATATGTGTGTTTGTCTGCAAATGAACCCAGCATGGGCATCCACAACTCCCCCAGGCTAACAGCAGCCCCCCAGGCCAAACAAACCAGTAACTTCAGGGGTGCAGGCATAGCTCAGGTGCCATGCCTGCCCCTGTCCTGTGCCACCACCTCTGCCTCCTTGTGTGTGTCCGCCTGCTGTGTCCCGTCCCCGTCAGACCTCAGATCAGCCAGCAACCAGTGCCAAGCATCATATGTCACTTAAGCAGTGGGGTGTCCACAGGGGTACCATGAGCCTGCTTCTCTTTGGTCGTTGGCTGATCGGAGGTCTGAGTGATGCTGCCTGTTACATGATATGGATAGGACACGGAAGGGGGGCGGCGCTGATCCGAGGTCTGACATCACAGTGAGTGGGGTGTGGGTCCCTGTCACTACCTAAACTTGGAGCATATTGCATAATTGCGAAACGCTGGTGTCAGCGATAGCGATTCATGATGTGAACAAGGCCTTACAATGTTTTATGATCATCATTAAAAGTGTAATATTATAACCTAATCCAAGGTGTGTGTCAGCATACATATAACAGCAAGTGGAAGTAGAACAATCACAGATATCTGCACACTTGAGGAAAACACAGTTCATTCTGCTGATAGGGGTTTGCGATAATATAGTTTGGATGTTTAAACCTCCCATCTTCTGAAGCCAGATATTATCAAAGTGGGGCATAGTGTCTTTATAGGTGGCAGATTTTTTTTTTTTTTACTGCACTGGCCAGAGAGAAACCTCAAAAAGCTCAGGTCAGACTTATACAGTACCTAGTACACACTTTAATGATGGTTGGCCAATCACTGATCAATTTTACCACCTCAATGTAGTAGGATTGTTAATAGACATTTAATACTATGAGCAGATTGTGTAGGTACACAACACTGGCTCCCCATCAGCTTTAGGATCAATTTCAAAATCCTGTGCTTGGCCTACAAATCAGTGCACAAGACCTGCCCGACCTACATCTCTGATCTGGTCCACAGGCACATACCAGCCCGCCCCATCCGATCCTCCAATGACCTGCGCCTAGTCACACCTCGCATAACTCAGTCACACGCACGTTTGCAGGACTTCACCAGGGCTGCCCCTACTCTCTGGAACTCTCTCCCACCAGCCGTCAGACTCACCCCCACCTTTAATACCTTCAAACAAGCTCTCAAGACTCACCTCTTCACGTTCGCATACCCCCCTACACCAGCATCATAATATGTTCTGTTAGACCCCTTCTTAAAAGACGCACCTATTGTCTCCACCCCACGCTTTAGATTGTAAGCCTCTGGCAGGGCCCTCCTTCCTAGTGTATCCAGCTTGATTATGCAATCATACTCACAACCACCCCTCTTGTAGACTCGAACAGTCTTTATCTTGACCTATGACACTGTATTGTTATCAAATCATTTGCATGATCTTGTTTTGTTGTGAGTTTCCGTTTGTTCTACCTGTATGTTAACCCATTTATCTATTGTGCAGCGCTGCGTAATATGTTGGCGCGTTATAAATACAATAAATAATAATAATAATAGGTAAGCTCTTATGCTGGGAGTACACGGGTCAATCCCCGGTGGCCGATTAGCTGCCGGATCGACCCCAGCCGCGTCCCCGCCAAGACCCCGCGTATCGATTACCGCTCGTCCCCGCCGGCGCTTCCGTATCAGCGCTCAATTCCCTGCCATTCTCCACGGGCAGGGGTCGAGCAGCTTGATTGGGCCAGCTAAATATTATCAGCTGGTCGATACACGGTACAAAAAGGTACCGTGTATCCCCAGCATTATACTACATGGAGGTAGTAACATTGTTCAGTGATTGTTCAATCAAAATTGGATGTGTATGTACCCTAAAGCCTAGTACACACTATCAACTATAACTGGCCAATCAATGACCAATTTTACCACCTTCATGTAGTATGAGGGTCACCAGATTTAGAGTACTCTGAACAGATAGTGTAGGTAAGCTCTCATACTACATGGAAAAGTTAATATTGGCCAATCAAAATCGGATGTGTGTACACACCCTTAAGCCATTGACAGGCAATTTGGTGTTTTGATGCTACTGCAATAAAATGCACTAGCTCAGGTAGTAGGCCGACGTCCTCACAGTAGAAGTTTGGGATCTGACCGATTTAGTCATTAACACTTATCAAATTAAAGAACATACTTCCAAAAAAAATGTGCATGGATATGGATATGGATCAGGATACCAGAAGAGGAACAGCTCCTAAAGCAAGGTGGGGAGTTTGTCTTGTCCAATCTGTGCAATCTACCAGGGACCATAAATGTTGTATATAAGGGCCAGTGCACACCAAAAAGCGCTAGCGTAATTGCAAACGCTGAGTGTTTTTTGAAGTGATTTTCCTAGGTGATTTGAGGCATGTGCCTAGTGATTTTTCTAATCATGCCTCGCGATTTTTGGAGCATTTTGGTGTAGCGGTTTTTATTTTTTTTTATTACAGTAGAACTGTAACTGGACAGCTTCTGTAACAAAAACGCTTGGAAAATTGCTCTGATCTAGAGAGATTTTCCACTTTCTTATACTTAACATTTAGGCTGAATCGCCTCAGAAATCAGCAGAAATGCTGCAGACTTTTATCCTAATGTAAAGCGCTAAACCAGAGGGAGTTCAAAGGTTCACAGTAAGTGTCTACTGCGGGTAAACAATCACAGCCCCAGGCTGCATTCAGTGTCTATCAGTGTCCTCTATGTTCCTCCTGCGTATGCGCTCTAAAATGGGCTCAGCGTTGTCCCCTTCAATACAGTCTGTGGTTAATCAATAGAAAGCGCTCCGCTGTCACATCATATGCATAAATTGTCCCTTAGGAATTGCTCTCACCCTTCCAGAATGACCACTGTTAGACTGGTCATAGATGGCTCTGCGTCCAGCCCCCGGTCCACGGGTCGGCTGTATAGACGTTCTGTCTTTCTCCTCTCCTTGGTCAGGATATTCCCAGTGCTGTGCTTGATCTCAATACCTCGTAAAAAACAGAGGTACCATAGCGTAATCCAGTATTTTAAAATGCAAAGTTTATTAAAAAATGCTACTCACACTTTGTAGCAGGGTTAACAGCATTTTAGAGTGTTAACGGGCTCTCCCCCTTGCCTCCCGGTCAGGCTCGTAGAAACTCCCTTCGCCGCCGCCAACACAGCTCAGTGCGTACTTCCTCCTTGTCCAAGGCACCACCCTACGCGTTTCATCACACGCGTGACTCATCAGGGGAGTGGCCGGGAGGCACGGGGGAGAGCCCGTTAACACTATAAAACGCTGTTAACCCTGCTACAAAGTGTGAGTAGCATTTTTTAATAAACTTTGCATTTTAAAATACTGGATTACGCTATGGTACCTCTGTTTTTTACGAGGTATTGAGATCAAGCACAGCACTGGGAATATCCTGACCAAGGAGAGGAGCAAGACAGAACGTCTATACAGCAGACCCGTGGACCGGGGGCTGGACGCAGAGCCATCTATGACCAGTCTAACAGTGGTCATTCTGGAAGGGTGAGTGCAATTCCTAAGGGACAATTTATGCAGATGATGTGACAGCGGAGCGCTTTCTATTGATAAACCACAGAAATGCTGCAGGCCCGCATTTGCGTTTTGGAGAAAATCACATCGCTCTGGTGTGATCCATCCCATTCAAATACATTAGCCAAGCGCTTTTCAAAGCACTGGTGTTTTTAAAAGTACTCAGAAGCACTCTTGGTGTGCATCAGCCCTAAGAGGCAATTAAACCTCCACATGAGAAGTCTACCTCCAGACAAGGGCCCTTATTTAACTCACATTTCCTCCTAAGTCCTCTTTCAGACAGACGACTGAACTGCACGCTTGCCGAACAGTTCAGCATCCTGTCTGCCACCCACGTGTGTAATTTCGAGTACAATTTAAATGCAGCTGTAACACCACACGTGGCAGTGATTAACACATGGTGGTGTTACCCAGCAGCAGGAGACCACAACATGTTGCGCCTGAGCACTGCTGTGACATCAGTACACAGTGCTAAAAAGGAGAGCAGCTTGCAGGCGGTGAATTAACCGCCTTTCAGCTGTCCATCTGAGGACAGTTTTACACCTGGCCTGTGCGTTTGCGGGGCGATGTCCTGGCCCCTTTGCAGAGTGCACAAACAGGGTTATGTAAGCATAGTACTGGCCCCCCGCACACCCCTCGCCCAGCAACATACTCCCTGCTGGGGTTCCCAGGTTTTCCCGTTGTTCCACGCATTTGTGCCGCACTGCCAACATGTTTAACATTTCTGCATCGCCCATTGACTTACATTTCTCCCTCCGCCACTGCGTCATTGCAGAAGTCAGACAGTAACTATGACTTTGCAATGGCTCAGCAGCGGATTTCCAACGCAACACTTTAAGTGTGCTAGACCCCATTGCCTTGCATTGCAATTGCATTACAGTTAAACAGGGTAACACAACACAGGTTTGCAGGGCAAGTGTAAAATGGGCCTTAGTTTTCTCCTAGGTGATCATTTTTCATCTTTTGCTTTAAATTACCTTCTTGCTTTTTGGTGGCTTAACCAGTTCATCACTAAGGGGGATTTCCCCCAATGGACCAGAGCAGTTTTGACCTGTCAGCGTTCCTCCCTTTCACTTGAGAATAACTTTATTACTACTTACCACATCAAAATGATCTATACCTTGTTTTTTTCTCTATAAATTGCAAGTAGGCCTTTTGTGGGTGATACTTGTTTTCAGTAATTACTTTATTTTATATGCATTTTATAGGGAAAAAAGAAAAAAAAATACATACACAGACAAGGGGGTATACAAACTCCATGCAGATGCTGAGTGCCCTGGCTTAGTATTCGATTAAAAATCAAGTGCTGCAAGTAAAATGTGCTAGGCAGTATTGCTTCCGTGGTGCCCGTGCTGCAAGACATTGCTATTCATAGGTCTTTTTGGCTACTAGATTGCAACACAGGAGACCTACAAAGACACTTGGGAGAGATGGGTGGGATATGCAAACTAGAAGCAGAAAGTAGGTGGCTTGGCTGGGATTTCCTCCATGGACCCACTGCAGCAAGAACATGCTAGGCACTTCTGCTAGCTTTCTGCCCACTATAATGCTGCAAGCATTCCCTAAAGGTTTTTGACTATTGGAAGGCAAAGGAGAAAACCCTCATAGATAGACAAGGAGGCAAACAAACTCCATGGTGATGCTTAATGCCCTAGTTGGGATTACCACTAGAGAAGCAGTGTTATAAGGCAAATGTGCTAGGCACGTCTGTCACCCTTCTTCCCGCTATAATATTGCCAGCACTCCCAATTTATAGGTCTTTGACTACTGGAAGACAACAAAGTACACTCTAATAGAAAAGAGGGCATACAAATGCCCTGGGTTGGATTCCCACCACAGTACTAGTGCTAGAAGGCAAATGTGCTAGGCACTTCTGCCACCTCGTGGCCCCAAAAAACGGTGCCAGTATTTATGGGTCTTTCATTACTGGAATGCCCCACAAACTCCATGCAGATGCTGAGTGCCCGGGCTTGGTATCCAACTAAAGATCAAGTGCTGCAAGGCAAATGTGCTAGGCAGTTTTGATTCCTTGGTGCTCACTTAAATGCTTCAAACCATTGCTATTTATAGGTCTTTTTTGCTTGTAGAATGCAACACAGGAGACCTACAAAGACAATAGGGAAAGTTGGGTGATATATGCAAACTACACAAAAGAAAGTAAATGCTTTGGCTAGTATTCCCTCCATGGACCCACTGCTGCAAGTCAAAATCCAGGCAGAGGTCAGCGCAGGCAGCAGACGGAGAGTAGTCAAAATCCAGACAAACGTCAGTGCAGGCGGCAGGCAGCAAGTAGTCAAAATCCAGGCAAACGTCCGTGCAGGTGGCAGGCAGAGAGTAGTCAAAATCTAGGCAGAAGTTGGTTAAGGTGGCAGGCAGAGAGTAGTCAGAATCCAGGCAAAAATCGGTAACAGTAAGGCAGAACTACTTAGCTCAAAAGCAGTTGGGAACCAAATGGCTATATTGTTAACATCCTGTGCTTTCAAATGAGCTTCTCTGCCATGGCAGTGAGGTAACACAGGGGAGTGATCAAATTGCAACTTGTGATTGGAGACAAATGAGGAGAAATTAACAGGCTATACTATCTATCTATCTATCTATCTATCTATCTATCTATCTATCTATCTATAAACAAATACCTACCTACCTACCTACCTACCTACCTACCTACCCATCCATCCATCCACATATCTATTCATCAATCCATCCATCTAAGCAGCTCTGGGGATCAGTTACAGGGCACAGATCTGATTTCCTTCTGCCATGTGCAAAAAAGTTTGGGTCTACTTTAATGTTTACCCCGATGACGTCACGCCACCTGACGTCACGCCACACACCACCGTTCGGCCATCCTGATTGGCTACCAGGATCACTGGAAAAAGAACAAGGTAATAGGAATCACGGTGGCCGGAGGGAGAAGTCTGGGTCCTGCTAATCGTGTGTGGGATCCAGGAAAGCAATGTGCGTGGCAGTTTGGCCCTAAGCTTCTTTATCTCAGCCCGAGCTCAGCTCAGGATTACTGGCAGGGAGATTAAATAACATTCACTTTGGATATTTATCCTGCAAGGGTCGAGACCTATGTGGACGTTCTACATGCCTCATCCAAATGTCAGGCGTGTGTACAGCGGCCCCCGACCCTGCTCCACAAGTGATCTACCTGGAGGATCAACTTGGCCGAGTGGCCAGTGAGCCTTTGTTCACAATGCTGCTCCACCGCGTGATGTCATGTAAACATCACTCTGTCGTCCCTCTTCCCCCGCATAGCAACAGAACGCATGGCCAGCTACACATCTTCTGCATCTGTACAGGATGGCCCAGCAATGTTACCCAAGGGTATACAGAAGTGGTTATTGAGCCTCTCACACAGGAGGCTGGAGGCAGTGAATGCACCACCTGTCACCTGCTCCCGTGCACCGGTAGGGTGCTTGTTTGCTCTCAGCATGGACAGTGAATAGTCACCTGCACAGCCCCACTCAAGCTCCACACGATGGAGGTTTATTGCTGCCAGGTAACTGCACTGTGTGTCCATGCACTACCACCCGTGGGTACAAAAAGCTGTCATTTGGCTTGAGTAAGTTGCAGCCAGAAGGCAAGCAGATGGGACAACCACCCAGTTCAGTTTACCGGGTGAAAAGGGCATAAGGGATGCATCACATGTGCAGTTCAGTAGTGATTTACCACAATGTAAATTCCTATGCGACAACA
The DNA here is from genome assembly GCF_040937935.1 of Hyperolius riggenbachi. Taxonomy (NCBI): domain Eukaryota; kingdom Metazoa; phylum Chordata; class Amphibia; order Anura; family Hyperoliidae; genus Hyperolius; species Hyperolius riggenbachi. Next base: position 207,823,866 of record NC_090657.1, on the reverse strand, counting down.
CATAATGATCTTGTGGGGCCGCTGCCTTTTCAGGAGGCATCTGCTAATCTGCGTAGCATTCCAATTAAGATGCTCTAATCAAAAAAGCTTGCATTAAATCACAAATGCAAATGCACATACAGCGCGGGAAGATCCCTCCCATATGCCTGGTACACACTAATCCATCATTTCACATATGTCCGATTTGCTCCCTAATGAAAATGGGACACATTTTCAGATCACTACTATACAAAATCAATTCTGTTCTTAATCGGGAGCAGATTGGACAGATCAGAAATGATTGATTCAACCCATCAATCTGATGAGGAACTGCTTTGTATGTATCGGGCATTAGTATGTGTACACACATCCAGTTCTGATTGGCCAGATTTACCACCTCCGTCAATAGCGTAGCTAAGAAGCTGTGGGCCCCAGTGCAAGTTTTGCATTAGGGACCCCTAAGCTTGCTATGAATAACAATCAATCAAGGACAACCACAGTGTCAGACGTGCAACAAGGGGATGGGAAGCAGTGTGTTAATGATCACTACTATTCAAAGCACCTATAGAAGTGATTATAGCAAGCACAGGGCAATAAATAACTAATAATGTGGTTGAGGGTGGGCCCCAAGGTGTCTCTCTAGCCCAAGGGCCCCTATGTGGTCACTACCTCTGAACCCCCTATTGCTACGCCACTGATCTCCATGTTGTATGAGAGCTTACCTACACAATCTGCTCATAGCATTCACAATCTGTTGGCCTTCACACTGCATGGAGGCCGTAACACTGGCAAATCATTGGCCAATCCAAACTAGATGTGTGTACCAGGCTTATTGGACAACTGAAGTGAGAGGGATATGGATTATTTAAGCAATACCAGTTGCTTGGCTGTCCCGCTGATGCTCTGCCACTAATTCAGTGAGCCATGGACCCTGAACAAGCATGCAGCAGAACAGCCGTTTCTGACATTATTGTCAAATCTGACAAGATTAGCTGCATGCTTGATTCAGGTGTGATTCAGATACTACTGCAGCCAAATAAACCAGAAGGCCTGCCAGGCAACTGGTATTATATAAAAGGAAATAAATGTGGCAGCCTCCATATCACTCTCACTTCGGTTGTCCTTTAATACTGCAGCAAACAACCTTGTGCTACGTGAAATGAGGTTCACCTGTAAGACTTGTACAGTAATTAATGAGGCCAAAGCTTTTTATCAGTCTTGTTCTGTAGAAGCCTTCATCAGAATCAAAAGCCGGAAGCTTACGCTTATATATTTTTCAGCTAGCCAATAAATGGTATCATCATCCCGATTCGAAACGTCTTGCTTTTACTGATGGCCAACGCAGTACACTATTCTACGGCTACTATAGTGATAACTGGTTTCTTTAGCTTGTTCCTCCACCCATAATAAAATTAAAAAAAAAATAAAAAAAGAGTCCGTTTTAGTCCTGGTCATGTCTAGGAGAACTCACAGAGAAGCATGTGATTTGCTGCTTGATCAGCTGATAGATTTGCAATGTTCTGATTTGCTGTGATCACCTCATGATTTAGCACATGATCTTGACTAGCAAATCAGAGACTTACATATCTATCACCTGACCAAACGGATCGCATGCTTCTCCATGAGTTCTCCTAGACGTGATCATCACTAGTCAGTGGTCTCCTCACTTGTTGATCTGAGTGACGTATTTGCTTCATCTCCTTCAGTGCCACACCCAGCTTGTTGAAGAACTGCAAATAGGAGTCCTGGATCTCCATGTCATCGTGTTTCAGTGGGAAGCTCAGACCATTCTCCTCCGGGCTCATCCCTCCATTCATCTGAAAGAAGCTGCTGTCCTAGAAGCTTCTGTTCATCCCATCCGGCTCTTCTGTTCTCGGACACCTCCAGGCCGGGGCCGCCATGCTGGAAATGCAGTGCCGGGAGTACAACATGGGACTCAAACTGCACACTAGAAAGAGAAGAAAGGACTGTGGAGAAGAAATATCTCCAATCTAGAAGTCCCCCCTCACACCAACTGCTGATGTGTACCAAAGAATTCACTGTCTACCCAGTAGCTGTCAACCTTAGCACTAGGGCACCCTTTTTTCCAGCAAGTGGTTCCTGTCTACCACATTTCCTTAAGTGGAACTAAACTCAGAACTTCCTCTCTGCTCTAAAATATTAGCCACAGTATGATAACCTTTATGTGAAAAAATGTCTCCATTGCAATTTATAGGAATCTTAAAAAAATAAAAAAATAAAAAATTGCAGCTAATCTTGTCAGTTCTGACAATATTGTCAGAGAACCCTGACCTGCTGTATGCTTGTTCAGGGTCTATGGTTGAAAGAATTAGAGGCAGAGGACCAGCACGGCAGCCAGGCAATTGGTATTGCTTAACCTTCCTGTCGGTAACCCCGGTGGTGACGTCATCCCACCCCGTCGCCATGGCGATGGGGGAAGCCCTCCAGGAAATCCTGTTCTTTGAACGGGATTTCCTGATCGAGATCGCCGAAGGCAATCAAAGTGGGCGGGGGGATGCCGCTGAGCAGCGGCTACATGGTTTAAAAAAAAAAAAAACTGCTGCGCTGCCTACTGGCGGAATTCATTAGACCGCCAGGAGGGTTAAAGGGAGATAAATATGGCAGCCTCAATATTCTCACCTCTGGTTCCCTTTAAAAGTGCAACGCAAAGACAGTGGGCCCAAGTTTTGGTGACCCTTTCCCCAGAAAATTCAGATAATTGTGCAGGTTTTCTCAAGAAAATACCCATAATGTGAGCAGATTTGCCCAGAAAATAAGTTCAATCGTGTCGGCAGATTTGACCAGAAAATACGTGCAATCCAGTCGGCAGATTTGACCAGAAAATACGTGCAATCATGTGGCAGATTTGACCAGAAAATACATGCAATCATGTGGCAGATTTGACCAGAAAATATGTGCAATCATGTGGCAGATTTGACCAGAAAATACGTGCAATCATATCAGCAGATTTGACCAGAAAATATGTGCAATCATGTCAGCAGATTTGACCAGAAAATTCATGCAATCATGTGGCAGATTTGACCAGAAAATACATGAAATCATGTGGAAGATTTGACCAGAAAATACATGCAATCATGTCGGCAGATTTGACCAGAAAAACCGTGCAATCATGTCAGCAGATGTGACCAGAAAATACGTGCAATCGTGTGGAAGATTTGACCAGAAAAAATGTGCAATCATGTGGCAGACCTGACCAGCAAATACACCTGCTAATATAAATAAAAAAAAAAAAACATTTACTCACCTGCAGCAGACCTCTTGTCTCGGCCTCCGTCCGGCGACAGCTCCCACGATCCTCTGCAGCCAGCAACTGAAACTCCCGCACAGAGAAAGGCTACAGGAAAATTGCGCCCAAAGCCCTGTACTGCAGACTCAAAGTCTCCAGAGCAGGGCTTTGAATGCCATTTTACCGTAGCCCTGCTCTGCCGGAGCTGCAGGCTTCCGATGAACTGACACAGCGCCAGCTTTTACATGCTTCCCAAAGTCCACAAAGAGGGGAACCCAGGCAGGCCCATAATCTCAGGGAATGGAACTCACAGAGAATATCTCAGGGTGGTTGGAAAACATTTTGAAGCCTCTAGTCTGTAAAAGACCCAGCTACATACAGGATACTACACACCTCCTGAACCAACTGGCAGCCATTGGCCCAGTGCCTGGAGGCACCATTCTTGCCACTATGGATGTAGAGTCTCTGTACACCAACATTCCCCACAATGGGCTCTATTCATAAAAGGTTACCGCAAGTTTTCCGCTCAAAACAGCGGATTTTCCCGTCCATTTAGCAAAGTGGGCATTCATAAAAGTTGTTCCCGCATGAAAATCTACAATCCCCCAGCAGAGCGAGAAATTTCCGCCTTCTCCAGTGTTTTTCTAGATTTATCTAGAAAAAAGTAACAAAATGGCCATTCATAAAGTTTAGAGGAAGCGGTATGTGGACGGGAAATACCGCTTCCTCTGATTTTGCGGATTACATACAAGTGAATAGGACAGACCTCCCAGAGAGAGCAGTGCACGGAGGGACTCTGCCGGCTGAAGTGTTTCCTCATGCCTTCCGACAGCTTACCGCCAGCTTTCAGCGGGAGATCTCCGCTCTTGCATCGCAGCTGGCAAGATTTTTTGAATGACCACCCAGAAATGTAAAATACCGCTGCGGTATTTTACCTCTACGAGTATTTACGCCACAAGTTTTTTATGAATAGAGCCCAATGATGGTATTGCGGCCTGTCGCAAATATCTTCAAGGTTTGGGCACACATATGAACTCAATTGCTGGACTAATGAGATTCGTTCTCACCCGCAATTATTTCACTTTTGGGGAAGACCTCTATTTACAGCAAATGGGAGTGGCAATGGGCTCACGGTTTGCACCGCAGTACGCAAATCTCTTCATGGCAAAGATTGAAGAAGAATACCTGAATACTTGTCATATAAAACCCATGGCCTACTTCCGTTTTATCAACGACATCTTGATCATCTGGTCTGAAAGTGAGGAGGATCTTATCCAATTTCACAGGAACTTCAATGCCTTCCATCCCACAATCAAACTGAAATTGAGCTTCTCTCACAGGGAGATTAATTTTCTTGACACCACCATATACATCAGAGAGAACAGCTTACAAACATCCATGTACCGCAAACCGATGGATCGTCCCACATACCTCAGGTATGACAGTTTCCACCCCAAACATATAAAGAATTCCATAATTTACAGCCAGGCAATAAGATACAATCGGATCTGTTCTGATAAGGATGACAAAGACAAACACCTGGATTACCTGAAGAATTTCATAAAACAGGGATACAATCCTCTAATGGCTGAGACCCAAATCAAGAAAGCTAACAACATCCCTAGGACTCAGCTCCTGGAGTACAAGCAGAGCCAGGAAGAGAGCCGTGTCCCACTGGTAGTAACCTACAACCCACGCCTGGAAATCTTAAGGAAGATTGCAAAAGAACTTCATCCTGTTCTACACAAGGATCAGAGACTAAAAAAAGATATTCCCTGAACCTCCCCTCCTAGCGTTCCAACAGCCACCCAATCTTAAGCAGATGATAGTGAGGAGTGCCTTAAATAGGCAAGAACAGAATGGAACATTCCCCTGCCGAGGGAAAAATTGTGGGACCTGTAAACACATACATTCCACTGACAGGATGCTAATATCAGGTACACAACAGGAATACAAAGTACAAGGCACCTTTTCCTGCGACTCATCTAATGTGGTATACGTGATCATGTGTGCAAAATGCCCCAAAGGAATGTATGTGGGAGAAACAAGTCAACCACTGCGTGATCGCATGACACACCACAGATCCACTATTAACAGCAGGAAAAAGGAAATTACAAAATATACTGATCCCCCAATACCAACACAATTTTGTTTACCTGGACACAGTTTAAGCGATTTTCGAGTCACTGTATTAATGGGTGGTTTCAAATCGGGAAACATGAGACTAACACAAGAAACTAAGTTTATACATTGGTTCAAAACTGTAGAAGATGGTTTAAACAAGGACTCTAACTTCTTGTGCTGGTACGATGGGTTTTAACCACCTTAGCGGTATGGACGAGCTCAGCTCGTCCATTACCGCCAGAGGGTGCCGCTCAGGCCCTGCTGGGCCGATTTACATGAAATAAAGAGCAGCACACGCAGCCGGCACTTTGCCAGCCGCGTGTGCTGCCCGATCGCCGCCGCTCTGCGGCGATCCGCCGCGAGCAGCGGCGAAAGAGGGTCCCCCCAGCCGCCTGAGCCCTGCGCAGCCGGAACAAATAGTTCCGGCCAGCGCTAAGGGCTGGATCGGAGGCGGCAGACGTCAGGACGTCGGCTGACGTCCATGACGTCACTCCGCTCGTCGCTATGGCGACGATCTAAGCAAAACAAGGAAGGCCGCTCATTGCGGCCTTCCTTGTTTATTCCGGGCGCCGGAGACGATCAGAAGAACGCCTCCGGAGCGCCATCTAGTGGGCTTTCATGCAGCCAACTTTCAGTTGGCTGCATGAAATATTTTTTTTTTTATTTAAAAAAAACCCTCATGCAGCTGCCCTGGCGATCTTAATAGAACGCCAGGGTGGTTAAAGTGACTCCGAGCTCAGACTAAAAATAAAATTTGAACTTACCCGGGGCTTTCTCCATCCCAGCCCTGGTCGGGACGTCCCACGCCGGCCTCCTGGCTCTTCTCCTGGCGGCTGTCCGCATAGCGCGTACAGGCCGGTCGAGTGTCGGGCCTTCTTCCTTATACGTCACGAATGACGTCATGACGGCGGCCGGCGTGACAGCACGGCGCATGCGCGGTTTAATCGCACATGCGCCGTGCTGTCAGCCGGCCGCCGTCATGACGCGCGGCGGCCGGCGTGTGACATCATTCGTGACGTATAAGGAAGGAGAAGGCCCGACACTCGCCAGTGTCGCCCGGGGGACCGGCCTGTACGCGCTATGCGGACAGCCGCCGGGAGAAGAGCCAGGAGGCCGGCGTGGGACGTCCCGACCAGGGCTGGGATGGACAAAGCCCCGGGTAAGTTCAAATTTTATTTTTAGTCTGAGCTCGGAGTCCCTTTAAATGCCACAATTCTTTTAATATTAATTTTTCTATCTTTTCATTCATTTTTGTGCCATATGCTGTGTGATGGAATTCACTGTCACTATTCATTTTATTTGCTTTCAGGTGCTGGCTTTAAATGCCACAATTCTCTTAAGCTTAGAATTAATGGTGCATGTAAGCAGGCCAGTTACCATTTCAACTCGGAATTTACGATGTCTCCCCATCACCAGAGTCTGCTTTGTCATGTTGAGGATTCTATTGATCTTATCAATTTACATGGGATGCCTGGGAAAGCCTCCTCAGTAACAGTTAAGGCATCTAATTACATTTAGGTTTGCTAAAGAATGTTTCTCCTCTGTATGTCAGTATTATAAGCTGTGTTTTTCAGTTTTGGTCAGGAACCAGCCCGACGAAGGCTGCATTGGTTGCTGCATTGTTCACTTGGAGGTCTCGTGGTTGCTGTATTGGTCACTTGGAGGCATCCTGGTTGCTGCATTGACCACATGGAGGCCTTGTGGTTACTGTATTGGTCACTTGGAATCCTTGTGGTTGCTGTATTGGTCACTTGAAGGCCAGATGGTTGCCCCATTTGTCATTTGCTTGCAATCTCTTAATTCCTCGGCATAGCTAGTCTAATGATCTTGATTAGTACTGTTACCACCATATTGTTATTTTTTTTTATATAGCAGTGATATCTTCTGTAGCACTTTACAGAGTATATAGTCATGCCACTGACTGTCCTCAGAGAAGCTCACAATCTAATCCCTACCATAGCCCTAGTCTAATGTCTCACCATTGCTAAGTTCATGTAGATTTGGCTCCACCCATGGCCACACCCAAATTCTGGTACATGACCACATCCATTTTTCACCACGGCACAATATACATCTTTGTCTTTTCTTACACCCCTCCCCCCCCTGGAAATTTTTTTGTGGACACCCATGAACATGGCCTCCTTGTTCACCTGATCTGAACCCCATTGAGAACCTGTGATCCATCATAAAATGTGAGATTTACAAGGAGGAAAACCAGTACACTTCTCTGAACAGCGTGTGGTAGGCTGTGGTTGCTGCTGCACGCCATGTTGATGGTGAACAGATCAAAACACTGACAGAATCCATGGATGGCTGGCTTTTGAGTGTCCTTGCAAAGAAGGTGGCTATATTGGTCACTGATTTGTTTTTGAATGTCATAAATGTGTATTTGTGAATGTTGAGATGTTATATTGGTTTCACTGGTAAAACATAATTGAAATGGGTATATATTTGTTTTTGTTAAGTTGCCTAATAATTATGCACAGTAAGTCACATACACAGATATCCCCTAAAATAGCTAAAACTAAAAACACTAAAAACTACTTTCAAAAACATTCAGCTTTGATATTAATGTTTTTTGGGTTCATTGAGACCATGGTTGTTCAATAATAAAATTATTCCTCAAAAATACCACTTGCATAATAATTCTGTACTCCCTGTAATATGTTTTGGGGTGTATTTTTACACATACCCATGCTGGGTGGGAGAAATCTCTGTAAATGACTTTTACACACACACACACACACACACACACCCATTTACAGAGCTATTTCTCCCACTCAGCATGGGTATGTGTAACAATACACCCCAAAACACAAGTTTGTGAAAAAAAATAAATCAATTTCCGCTAACTTGTGACAAAATAAATTCTATTAACTCACCATACACCTAACTGAATACAAAATGGGGTCATTTGTGGGGTTACTATACTTCCCTGACATTTAAGGGGCCCTAAACTGTGAGGAGTAGTCTTGAAACCAAACGTCTCAAAATGACCTGTGAAATCCTAAAGGTACTCATTGGACTTTGGGCCCTTAGCGCAGTTAGGGTGCAAAAAAGTGCCACACATGTGGTATCGCCGTACTCAGGAGTAGTAGTATAATGTGTTTTGGGGTGTATTTTTACATATACCTATGCTGGGTGGGAGAAATATCTCGTGATCGCCGCATAACCACGCCCGCCGCCGCTGGGCATATTGCACTGTGGGCGGACGGCAAGTGGTTAAAGAGACTGAAGAAAAAACTAAACTCATTAAAAAATGAGATCAATTGATTTTTATTGAAATTTTTCACAGTTTACAAATCCAAAATAAAGGTAATTAGTATCATTCATTTTCAATAATTCTTTAGTTGAACAATGAATTGGAAAACACCTCTCTCTCGCTCTCTCTGAGGTTCAAGTAGATCTAGTCTGGCCTGATAGTAGGACCTGCTAAGTCAAGTGGAAAGGAGATGGGGGGGGGGGTGGGGGTTATCATTAGTTTAGGATTTCCATGACTGCCCTTGGGACCAGCCTATTCTGTGGAAGGGAATTACTAGTTTTAACTGTTTACTTACAAATTGTTAGAGGGTGACCTTATGGGTTCAAGTTCCATGTGTGTTGCCATACTTTGGAATACCTGTTAAGATCCAGAAACAATTTGAGGTTATATTCTGTTAGGTGGACTACCTGAGTGATGGAAGGTGTGTCAATTGTGTTCCAGTTTGTCAGGAGTAGATGTCTAGCTGCACATAGGATGTGAGTTATTCCCAATCTGAGATGTGGCTGAAAATTATCTATGTTGAGAAGAAATAAAGCTAGGGTTGGTGAGGGGAGTACTTGTGTTTTGGTGATGGAGGATATGAATTTGAAGATGGCTGCCCAGTATGTGGTGAGTTTGGGGCAGTCCCATAGTACATGGGAGAGTGTGCCCATCTTTCAACACTCCAACAATTTGGAGAGTGTTGTAGGGACATCTTGGTTAGGATTCTGGGTGTAAGATACCATTTGCATAGTATTTTTTTGTGGTTTGTGTGGGTGAAACATTTAGAGTATTTTAGGTTGCTTAGCGCTCTTTTGAGGTCTGGTATAGGGATTGCGCTTCTTTTAGGTCATATTCCCATATTTTAAGATATTTCAGGATGGGAGAATGTGTTGGAGTGTTTAGTAGATTGTACCAAAAAGATATCCACCCCCCCCTCTTGGGTGAGAATTTGGGTTTAAACAAAAAGTCCCATACTGCTTGAGGGAGTTTAGTTTTTAAATAAAATCATGTTTAGCATTACCTGAGCTGCAATACCTAAGCAAAACAAGTGTTTTTTCCAGCGCTGTGGAGTCAGTAATTTTTTTTTCCGCCTCCAGGTACCCAAAAATTGCTCTGACTCCTATTAAAGAGAACCCGAGGTGTGTTTAAAGAATATTATATTTTTAGAATATTATTATTCTTCAAGCCCACCTCGGGTCCTCTTTAAAGTTAAACTAATTAAAATAGAAAATATGATAAAATGTTCTATTTCTCAGATAATGTCCAAAAAAAACAGAGCTAGATCACCACAAAGACCACACTACACAAAGTATTAGCAAAAATATTCAAATTAGCTTTATCATCATTAAATTACACAAGAAGAATAAAAACAAAACCAGAGATGTCCGGGTATCACACAATGAATCATGATATACATATCAATAGTAAGCCCAACCCTTCCTCTATGCAAAATAATGCATACAATGCAGTATGGGGCAAGTAAAGTGACCTAGTGCTAGCAGCAAACCATCAATGAAGCAAAAGTGCATGGGTTACAATAAGGTGCGTGAAACGGAGTGAAATAGTGCAAAGAGAAACTGAATAAGGTGCATGGGCGGATGTAATAACCCTCAAGATGAAGGGTAGATCAGCGCGAGTATAGAAGTCCAATAACGGACCAGCAATGTGAAACACCCAGAGAGAGTGTGAAAGGAGGCACTCACCACACAACAGCAGCAGGAGAGGAAAGGCCGTGTGAACCGGACACTGCCTTCGCGATTTGCCTCTCACAGCCCCTTCAGCTGGGCATATCCTTAAATATGAAGTGCGTCATCAGTAGGGGCGGAACATTGTCAGCTGGTGTGCGTGGCCACATGCATGGAAGAAGGGAGCCACGCTCACTTAGAGCACAGCACCCCGTCCCCTAAAGAACGTCACAAGTCAGGTGGGGGTGCAAGTGTGTCTGATTACGCTGCCTTTGGATTTGCGCTGCCCCGCACGCGCAGTAAGAGACTGTGCGGCCACAGTTCCTATTTAATTATGCTGCTGATGGTAAAATACGAAATCTCTGCTTCTTCACATCCTACACGCCCCAAATTTAAGGGTAGGGAGGGGACCCCCCGAACTGCCTCTATGCCAAATTGCGGCCCCCGAGACCCACTGGTTCCCAAGATAGGTTTCTCTAATGCATCTCCTGAACCAGCGGGGCTCGGGGGCTGCAATTTGGCATAGAAGTCATTCGGGGGATCCTCTCCCTACCCTGAAAATTTGGTGAGTGTACGATGTGTGGAATTGGAGATATTTATTATTTTACCATCAGCAGCATAATTAACTTCACACTGAGCATGCGTGATGCTCAGTGTGGAAGGGAGCTTCCGGGCAGCGCAATCAGACATTACACCGTCATAGTGCAATTGCGCTTTACATAGTTGTATTAGGTTACTAGCACAAATGCATAAGGGAGGAGAGGATCAGAAGAAAGACTGGAACTATCTAGTGATGGGAAAGCTTAACAGGAGTGCCAGAGCATGACACCAAATACAATTATATATAAAATAGATACATGAATGAATATGCAAAAAATTGGACATTAAATGAATATCATTCAGAAATGGATGCTAGGCCGACATAATTGTCTTTTGACCACTAGATGGCTCCCTCTGCCTGTACTCATTTAACACAATAAATAGATAATTGAGAAGGATGCATTCAGATCCCGCCGAATCCGGAGTCACAATCAGACGGCAATCCAATAAAGGTTGTCAACAACGTCATAGGAAGGAAGTACACATTACTAAAAGAAAACAGAAGACAACACGTGTGAGTCAAACAAACAAATAAACCTCACATAAAGGTCTGCAGGGCTGGAAGCAGCAATAGCCATTTGACCTTGTTGCACTGCTGCTTGCCCATTTTTGAGGTATAACCATTTCTCAGATAAATCATAAATACTTTTATATACACAGCAATAGCTCTGCTTAGTCCACAAAAATGAAACCAAATAGTTATTTGTGCTGCTTCTATAAAGCAGTCCCCGTATTTTTAAAGTCAGATATACATATTTGATTGTGACTGTATATAATTTGTACACAGGAATCTCATATATACTAAACATCTATGCTGTAAGAATAAAGCCTGATGTGTAGCTGGGTCAGTAAGAGATGGTAAATGAGATGCAAATAATTCTGTGATGCTAGTTTATGCAAATTTATGCACTCCCTTTGCTCATGAAATCAAATAATTTGATATGTTGAAATGTAGTTTGACTATAAATTAAAGGGTACCTGAGATGGATGAAAAGTTTTATACATACCTGGGGATTCCTCCACCCCCTTTAGGCTACTCAGTCCCTTGCTGTCCACCACCTTGATCTTCTGATAAGAGTTCCAGTAATTCAGCCAGACAGTGCAGTCCGGGTGCCGCTCCAAATGCTAGGAGCATTCTGCAACTGCGCAATACTGCTGGTGTAGTACCTGGACCCATTGCAGAAGATCGAGGTGGTGGAGGAGGACAGCACAGGACTTATTAGCCGGATGGTGGCTGGATGGTGTAATGGTTAAGGGCTGTGCCTCTGACACAGGGGACCAGGGTTCGAATCTCAGCTCTACTTGTTCAGTAAGCCAGCACCTATTCAGTAGGAGACTTTAGGCAAGTCTCCTTAACTGCTACTGCCTATAGAGCGCGTCCTAGTGGCTGCAGCTCTGGCACTTTGAGTCTGCAAGGAGAAAAGTGCGATATAAATGTTCTGTGTCTTGTCTTGAAGGGGGCTGGAGGTAGCCCCAGGTATGTACTACTGCCACTAGTCTACTACTACCAGATATATATAGTAAAAATTGTACAGAGTTAGCTTAATTTAATTGCAGTGCTGTTAGAGTGTGTGACAGATACAGTGTGTCAGTGTCTGCTACTCTGCTGTCACTGTTAGTTGAAGTTCTACTACTGCTACTATCTACTACCATAGCCCCCAACCGTCCCGTTTTCATCGTGATGGTCCCGATTGTGGGGGGCTCTCCTGCGCTGCACCCCCTTGGTCCTGGCCACTGGGGAGAGGGGGGGAAAGATCAGAAAAAAAAAAAGGCACCAGCCGCCTCCATTACATTTCTCCCTCCCTCCTAATGTGCCCCCAGTGTCTTCGTCCCCCTGCAGAGTAAAATGCGGAGCGGGCTGTAAATCTTTACCATCGCCTCTCCGTGCGTACCAGGATCTCATCTGGTAGTCTCGCTTCCTGCTTCTTGTAACGTCACAGGAAGCCTAGAAGACCAGATGAGATCCCGGTGTGGAGAGGCAATGGTAAGATTTACAGCCCGCTCCGCTGCACATTTTTTTCTCTGCAGGCAGGGGGAACGACACTCGGGGCACATTAGGAGGGAGGGAGCAAGAAATTTAATGGCGGCGGCCATCCATGCTGCATACGCATCCCCAGGGCTGGTGCCTCAATAGTTTTCCCCCCCTCTCTGTCAACCCGCGGCCACCCTCACCCTCCTCCCCACCCACTGTCACCCTCATGTGCCTCCCCTTTCGGGAGTAATTTTTATTAAATATATTTTACATTTTTTTTGGGTGGGCGTGACTAGGGCGATGGGAGTGTGGCCTAAGTGTCCCGCTTTCTAAAAGTCAAATGTTGGGAGGTATGTCTACTACTGATTTGAATAAAATACAAGTACCCCACTTCATTTGGACACAAAGTTGTACTAGGTCTGCTGGCACTGGCAGCTGGGGAAGGGCAGCATGAAAAGAAAGTGCAACAGGAGAGGGAGCAGCATTGTTGCCACCATCAGCAGTTCTGCCGCGACAGTGTCCATTCCGTCACTAGCCACTGGCCGTGGACGCACTGGGTGCCCAGCTGTTAGGGGAGCCACGCTGCAGAGGCTCAGCAGCGGGTAGCAGGCGCAAATTGGAGGAGAAAGATGCTGAGCCTGTGATGGAGCTGATTGTGGATGAGCAGGCCACCACCAGCTCTACAACAGAGATCTCCACCCCCACCAGCACTCTTATTCGCAGGAGCAGCATCAGCCGCCAAGCACGGACATCATATCGACCCCAGCGGGCAGCCAACCCTCAATGAGTGTGCTTTTCACCCCAGGCACCGTGAGCGCAATCAGGGCTGTTACCAGCGGCTTTGAGGAGGATACTCTGGGTGCAATGGGCTATGTGGAGGAGTCACAGATGCAGACGGTTGCTGGGGTGGTGGGGGGGGGGGGGGGGAGGGAACCTTGCATGATGTGCCAGCAGAAGGTGTTGGGGGGGGGGGGGTCGTCATCCCAGCATTTGTTTGAGGAGAGGGGCGGGGAGGGGGAGGGAAGTATAATGAAGTTTATGACGAGGTGAAGGACTGAGACTACCATCCACAGGAGGGGGATGTTAGCTCGGAGGAGGATCCATCAGTGGATCTGGCACAGAGGATCAGCATTGCAGACATTGGCAATAGCAGTGGGTATGGAATGCAGGACCCACAGCCTGCTGCTTCATCTTCTGCCACTACTACCACCAGCCGCACCTCTCAAACCCCCCCAACCACCACAGGGAGAAAAGCAGCAACAGCATCCCATTCAGGCCACAGGGGAAGTTCTTATCCCCAATCTGGTAGTTCTTCACTCTGTCCACAGTGGACAGCAATTTTGCCACATGCAATGTCTGCAAACTGAAACTGAGCAGAGGTTGTGACCTACAAATTTGGCACCTCCAGTTTTATCACTCATCTGACCAAAAAATTTGGAAGAGCATGAGGAGTTCAAGAGACTGGTGGAAGCTGGCAGTGGTCAGACTCCGCGCAGCACCAGAACCCCCTTTGGCACTCTTGCCGACACTGAGGCCTGTTCAGGCAGCCAGTCCTCAGTGGCCTCCTCTGCTTCCCATGCAAGCAAAAAACACTGCCAGACCCTGCTGAGCGAGTCCTTCCTAGTCAGGGCTTAGCCTTCCCACTAGGGTTGCTCGCTGGATTCCGCAGAATTGAGATTTCCGCGATTCTGGTCGGAAAGTGGCGATTTTGTTCTGTCACATCGGAATAGAATTGCTATAGCACTATACAGTAATTTCGGAATTGCTATGCGGAGTTCCAGCGGATTGCAATTTTTTTTAAGCCAATCAGAAGGAAGACCCTAGACTGAAGTGAAAACAGTTTTATTTTTTATTTGTATTTTATCAGAAATCCTAATTGGTGCAGAAATTCTGATTTAAGAATAACCAACCAATCCTACGTTAGCAACCAGCTCCCTAGCTACCTATCCCACCCATTTTGTATATAGGAGAGGTGTGCAGTCACGAAGCTTGTGGGTTTCAGTCTGGTGTTTTGGAGAGAGGAGAGACAGACCCATATTTTTTTTTTTTTATGTAAAAACTAAGTCTTTTTAAAGACTGTCTTTAAAAATACTTTTGGTTTATATACAGAGTTAAATAGAGTGCGCTATTGTACTAGCTAGGTGTATTTGTGAGAATGACAGATAGTTAGTTTGAGTGATAGATTGTAGTGTAGTGTACTAGTAGTTGGTGTGGAGGGTTAGACAGAGCCAGCCAGGCCACAGGCTTAGTGTTTGACAGAGTGAGAGTGAGTTAGGCGAGTCACTTTTTTCTAATTTTTTTTTGTTTTTTTATTTATTTTCTTTCACCCCCTTATTTGCTGATCTGTTCTGTTGCTCATACCCCTTCCCCAATAAAGTTTTTTGCCCCAAAATAATGGAGCGAGAACAGCAGCAATTTCCTGCCACTCCTAAAAGGAAATGGAGTGATGGTGGTGTTGGTGGATCACGTCAAGTACGTGATCAGGTTGAAGGTGGCAGCAGCAGGAAGAGTTCCCCACTGGCCAGAGAGGTCTCCCCTGTGTTCGCAGAATGCAGGACGATTTTGACAGAGCAGGAGGTGAAGAGAGTTGTATATTTAGATCAGGAACCCTCTACCCAGTCTGAGGAACTTGAAGCTAGTTGCCAGGTGTGGCCGCCATGTTCCTCAAGACCAGATCCCGACCGCAGCTGCTTCTCTTGACGAGGTTTCTTCCTCCCAATACGCCACTCCAGAAGTAAAGCACACCTACATCGCTGAGAGCGATGTGGAGAAGGTTTGGGACTCGGGAGGAGGCATTGGAGGAGACCATGGGACCAAGCTCCCAAGAAGTGGTGGGTTCTTCTGTGGGGACAGAAATGGCCATGGTTTTCTTCATCCAGTGTCACCAGTCATCACCACCACTCAACTACAGAGGTGTTTGGTGGCCAGGCGGAGGGTCCAGAAGAGTCAATTATTGAACTGAATGATATTTTGGATGATGAAGTGGCTGATCGAACGTGATTGCCACCTGTTGGTTTAGGCACTAGCAGGTGTGAGCAGCTTGTAGAAACAGAGCAGACGGTTGGCCAGCAGCCTGCAAGTGCTTTCCTGTCTGTCAGTACCCGTCACCAGTCCAATGCTGAGCATTGCGGTGCTAGAACAGGGCGCACCACTTTTCCACGTGCACACAAGTCCCCTGCATGTAATTATTTTACTGTTCTGGTAGAGGATGAATCCAGGGCAGTCTGTTCTGTATATTCAAACAAGTGAGAAGGTTGCCTGGCACTAGAAAGATAGGAGGCAGACTGGCCCTGCACCGGATTACAACCCAGCAATTATGTGCGCTTCAAAGTAGATTATGTTGCATATCTATGCAGTCTGTTCTGTGTGCCATAAATCGGTGAGCAGAGGCAAATCGGGCGCCAGGTTTGGCACTTCAGGGCTGATAAGCCATCTGCGCAACCACCACAGACAGGAGTTTGAAATATGTAAAAAAAAAAAAAAGTTACAATAAGATGGGTGGAGGAAAAGCAGCAGCAACAGGTCCCTCTTTTCTTCTACGCGTCCTGTCCCTATCCAACCTGCTCAGTCCCATTCTACTTCAAATCCCTCTGCATGCCCGGCTGGTAAAGGACTCCAGACCTCAGCAAGCACCTCATCACCACACTTGATTGTTTCCTCTGAATCACCAGTGTTCCAGCGTCAGGCCTCTGTGCCAGAAATGTTGCAGCAGAAGCGGATGCTCCCTGCAACTGATACTTTTGTTAAAAATAATGCACTCCTGGCAAGGCTGTTGGGCCAACAGCTGCTGCCCTACCAGCTTGTGGACTGTTCCCCCTTCCGCAGACTGATGAACAGTGTTCCACAATAGTGGATCCCCAGCTGCCATTATTTTGCCAGGCATGCTATCCCTGCCCTTCACCAGCACATTGTGGAGTGTGTCAGCCGGTCTATGGATCATGCTGTCGGTGGCAAGGTGCACTTCAGTATGGATGGCTGGAGCAGCAGGCAGGGAAAGTATGTGACTAACCACCCATTTGGTCGCCCTCCATGGTGCTGCTAAGGAGGGTGCAAGATCTGGGGCATCTCAGCTGGTGCTGCCACATGGGTTGAAGGGGAGGCCTGTTCTACTTCCCTCTGATACCTGTTTTGTCCAAGGCCAGTCCACTGTTGCTGAGCCTCCCAGCAAGTGGCATTGATGCTGCTGCAGACTAGTGTAGGAGCAGGACCAAGCAGTGTTGAAACTGGAATCCATGGATGAGAACAGGCAAACCGTATCTGTAATCCTTGCAGCCTTACAGGATCAGATTCAGCAGTGGCTTTTGCCCCGTAAACTGGACACAGATGTAGTGGTGTCTGATAATGGTGCCAACATGCTGGCCGCCATTTCGGAAGGTGGCTACACTCACTTACCTTGCTTGGCCCACGTCTTCAACCCATCAAAAGTTCATAGAAATTTCTGGGCTACAAGGTTGAAGGACGCTGTGGCCTCAGCACAAAAAGTGTCAGCCCACATCCGTCACTCCGCAACTGCCACCGTGGCCATGAAACTGCTGCAGCACCGCCATAGCCTGCCGCAGCACAGGCTTATTTCTGATTGTCCGACGCAGTGGCACTCCACCCTCCACATGCTGGAGAGGTTGTGGGAGCAGCGCATGGCAGTCAGGCTATACTGTCTCAGACATTTTCCACCAGAACAGGGCCACTGGACCACATTACTGGGGACTAGTGGCAGCTGATTGGACAGGTGTGCAAAGAGTTGGAGCAGTTTGAGCAGGCAACAAAAGTGGTCAATGAGGAGCACTGTAGCATATCATAGGTGCTCCCTTTTGTCTTCATGCTGGACAAGGCTCTTGACAAACTGCTTGTACAGGGGGAAGCCCTACTGAACAGTTGTCAGTCAAGTGGGGGAGTGAGTGAGCATGCTCCAGTCCTGGATGATGAGGCAGAGCTTGTGGAAGAAGATTCTGATGATGTGGAGCTGGAGCATGACGACAGTTCTGACAGCCAGGAAGAGGTGATAAATGGCAGACATCTCTTCCCTATGGCTGCACAAATGCTCCAGTGCCTCCGTAAGAACCCCTGGATTAAAACTAAAAATCCAGGCTCGACATGTGGGTGGCCACCATCTTAGAGCCCCGGTGCAAGGGGAAAAAAGTGTCAGTTCATACCCCCCTACCAAGCAGACACCAGGATGAGCCACATCCAGGATGCCTTTCTTCGTTGGGTAGAAGATGCGTTTCTTGCACCTGTAGCCCAAGCCCAAGCCTCATCACACTCAGCAAAGGTCTGGTGGTCCCACTCCCAGCAGAACTAATAGCCTATCTGTGAACCTGCTGAGTATGCTGAAGGAATTTTACCAGCCAATGCCAGATACTCCTAGCAGCAGCACCACCAGCAGACAAAGTGGTTACCACCAGCGGCTGGCCCGTATGGTGAATGATTTGGGGTCGGCCAGTGCTCCAGACAATATAGAGTGTAATGATGACCCCATGGAGTATTGCACTGGAGGTTCTTGCATACCCCACCGCCAGTGTTCTTTCTGAGCGAGTATTTACCGCTGCAGGTGGGTTGGTCACCGACCAACGGACCAGTCTGTCCACAGACAATGTGGACATACTAACGTTCATAAAAATTAATGAGTCATGGATCAGTGACAATTACAAGGCCCCTCATTGATTCATAAGATGACTACTACAATACAATAAAATACTGACTACAAGAATTGGCCTACGACAACTCCTGCTGCTCAAAAATTACCAGTGGAACAGCCACTGGGTCCCATGGGCTACGAGGTAGTAAAAAAAAAAAAAAAAAAAGGTTTCAAATGAGATAACTGAATTTGTACCACTGGAATTCTCTCGGAATGTAACGGTCATGGGATTTCATTCTGTCGGAATTCCAGATTACCGCAGAGCCGGAAATTGCACTTTCCGATCATCCCTACTCCCCGCAGCCATCGCATCTGCCAGCTGAACGGCTAGCTTGCACGGGCCATGTCCTCCCAGCTCCTGCCAAACTCGGAGGAGGGGAGCGACATGCGTGCGCTCCTGCAATGTGCAGCGCCGGATTGGCAAATCCCCAGCCGGCACTACTTTGCACGCATGGCCATCCTAGCACTGCACCACTGGCCAATGTCGAACGTGGGCTGCATCATGCAGTGGTTGAACAGGTCCATGTGACCATGGACTCCTGGAGCAGCCAGCTCGAGACAGGCCGCTACCTCTCCTTCACCAAGCATTGGGTCAGTTTGGTGGAAGGGGATGAGGAGGGGACATCAGCATCAGGCACAGCAGCAATCCAGTGGGTGGTGCCACCCCGCAGCAGGGTCAGGGGAAGTGCAGCAGGTTCCTCTGATCCGGTTCCATCCTCCGCCAAACACCCCCGCCTCAGCAGTAGCGTGAAGGCCCACGCATTGGGTCAGTTTGGTGGAAGTAGCTGATGAGGGAACACAGCAGCATCAGGCACAGCAGCAGCAATCCAGTGGGTCATGCCACCCCATGGCAGGGTCAGGGGAAGTGCAGCAGGTTCCTCTGATCCGGTTCCATTCCCTGCCAAACACCCCCACCTCAGCAGCAGCATGAAGACCCGCCACTGCCAAGCACTGCTGGAGATGGCCAGCCTGGGGAAGGCCAAGCTGACAGCAGCCCACGTCCTGGCCAAACTCCGAGAGCAGGAAAGGATTTGGCTGACCCCCAGAGGCCTCAGAGTCGGAGAGGTGGTGTCTGACAATGGGGCCAACCTGGTTGCTGCCATCGACAGGGGAAACCTTACCCACATCTCCTATCTGGCTCACATCCTGAACCTGGTGGTGCAGAAATTCCTGCACACCTACCAAGGGATGGACACTTGGTAGAAGCAAGGAGAACCGTGGGTCATTTCTGCTGCTCAGGTGGTGCCACAGCATCCCTGGAAGCCCTGCAGCTGGAGCTGAACCTCCCATGGCACCAGCTGATCGACGTTCCAACACAATGGAACTCCACCCTGGCCATGTTGGAGCATCTGGTTGAACAGAGGCAGGCTGTCACTGTGGCCGCAACCATGTCTGGTACCAGCACCACCAACCTCCCACCCCTCATCCCCAGTGCTGACTGGGGAAAAATGCAGCAGGTGTGCTTGGTGCTGGTGTGCGCGTGCGATGCTGGACAGGGCCTTCTATGCTCTGCTAGAGGAGGGAGATGCAGCCATGACTCAGCAGGACCAGCAGCCAGCTGCACAGCCACAGTCCACCTCTGTGGGGGAGGAAGACTTGCAGTTGGAGGTGCCTGACCTTGAAGATGAGGGGCACAGCAGAGTGCAGCTGCAGTGGTGCGGAGGTGGAGATAACAGGAGGAGGCTCAGGAGTCAGGAGGAGAACAGCACTGTCTGCTTTGGGGGTGCCGATGATGTGTCAGCAGAGATGGCATCCCTCTTCCCGATGGCAGTGCACATGCTGTGGTGCCTGCACAGGGACCCAAGGGTGATCCAGATGCGTACTCGGGAGGACATGTGGATCACCATGATGCTGGATCCATGGCTGAAGGGGAAGCTGGCTCAGTTCCTGCCTGCAGGAGAAGACCCTGTGTGCCGATTGAAGCCTTCCCCCAGCCTTCCACACCCCCTGCTGCCAGGGTCCAGCCAGCATAGCTGCAGGTGCCTGCGTCCAGTAGCAGCAGGTGCCCAACACACCTGCTGTCTGACAAAAGGCGCTCTACACCATGCCGGTACAGCTGCCTACAGAGTAGGTGCTTGCAGCAGCATCCTCCTCAAAGCCAGAACCAGCGCCTGACCCAGATGGCGGAAGATTGCATGGGGGCCTACAGCGGGCTTGACACAGACACCCCTGTGGACCCCTTGGAGTACTGGGTCAAGCGCCTGGATATCTGGAGCGAGCTGGCACAGTACACCCTGGAAGTGCTGTCCTGCCCGCCTTCCAGTGTGCTGTCAGAAAGGTGCATCAGAGCGGCTGTGGCATGGTCACCGAGAAGCACTAGTCTGTCCACCCAGTCTGGACAGACTGACGTTTCTTAAAATCAACCAGGCTTGAGTGGTTGGTGAATTCCTGGCCCCTGTTGGGAACAGGGGGACATGAAGTGGCTGGGAATCGCTATGCCTGCCTTACCACCACAACCTCCTGGCCTGGTTTATAGTTTTACAGCAGTGTTACCAATGCTACGTGCCATGGTACAATCTCCTGCATGCTCCTGGCACACGTTACACCTGCTGCCTGTGCTGCTCCCACCGCCGGGGTGCCACACAGACCACTGCTGCTGCTACCCATTATGCACAAGAAAATGGCTTTGTAATTGTTTTGAAGGTGTCTGGGATGTAAAC
Organism: Hyperolius riggenbachi; assembly: GCF_040937935.1. NCBI lineage: Eukaryota > Metazoa > Chordata > Amphibia > Anura > Hyperoliidae > Hyperolius > Hyperolius riggenbachi. The sequence continues at coordinate 207,802,723 of NC_090657.1, read as the reverse complement.
TGTGCTGTCCAAGTTGTGGGAAGGCCCCAACTGAGTGGGTGCCCCTGGTACATCACAGTTCTGGTTTGTGTGCCGTGGCACCGCCAGGCTCTACACAGAACAAATCTTCTGCCACTGCCAGTCTGCCACCACCAGCTATTACGCCTCTACAATAGCTGTATTTTGTTGGGGGGGGGGGGGGGGGAGAATTGAGATGTCTGGGCTGAAAACTGAAGTCCCAGTTGTGGATTGGACACAATGTGGGCTGCATGACCACTGTCTGGAACCTCCTGATGTTAATTCACAGGTAGCTTTGTTTTTTTTTTCTTTTTTTTTTTTTTTTATAAACATGATGCTTCATACATCATTTACTATAAAAGACGTTTTTGAAGCAATTTAAAAAGGCCAGTTCCGGATTTCTGGATAATGGGTTCGGATATCCGGATCAACTCGGATATCAAAAAGAGCTACACATACAATTCATCTCAAGTTTATTTTCACTTTAGATTCCCTTTAAAAAGGAAACCTGTAGTGAGAAGAAAAGGGAGACTGCCATATTTATTTCCTTTTAAACAATACCAGTTGTCTGGCAGCCCTGCTGATCTATTTTGCTGCAGTAGTGTCTGAATAACACCAGAAACAAGCATGCAACTAATTACTCAAATATGACAATATCAAAAAACGCCTGATCTGCTGCATGCTTGTTCAAGGTCTGCAGGGCATAGTTTACCCAGCGCTGGGTTAGTCCATCTCCCTGGCTTTTCTGTATAGTGAACTCACTGAAGTGTAGTTGCTATGCTAAATCCAACTGCCAAAAAAGTGTGAAAAATAGTTGGAAGGGTCTTCGTATACATATTTTGAAGGGAGTGCTTCTGTAAAAGTAAAGGTAGAGAACCCACCATGAGGAGATAGACTAGTCTTGGCCTCTTTTCCAAGTGCAGTTGAACTGTGTGCTCAGCAAGCAGTTACCAGGCAGCAGCAAGGAATTTCAAAACTCACTGCCCATCAACTGCTTATGGAAAAGAAGCAAAAAGGGATCGGTCAGAGGTTTACTACTGATTGTGACCTAACAAAAAGAGCATATCACTCTGGGGGAAATGTATGTCTGTTGACGTGCATTTAAAATCTTGTGGTATTAGTCCTTTAACCACTTCAGGACTAGAAGTATCTGGCCCCTTAAGGACCGTAGACTTCTGGGTAAAACAACATTACCTTCATCTACCCTTGTTGGATGTTAAGGTGGCCACAAACAATTTGCTGAACTTTTACTAACTATTCTTTGTATAAAAGATTGGAAATTATTGTTTGGGACCGCTAATAGACAAAAATTTAACCAATCCTATTAATAAAATCAATCGGATTTCTGGATCGATCCCGTCAAACTGATCAGATCGGTTAGGAGATTTGTCCACTAGTGGTCCCAAATATTCATACCAAAAAACTGCAACAAAAACCTGATTTCAGTGAAAACTACTGCTTAAAATATGCAAGTCCTGCCATAAAAGAGAGCATACCCTGTACTTTTGTTTTAACTTACCAATGAAGGCAAATCATCCTTGAAACCAAAGGCAGGAAAAGCTTCTCAGGTTCAGAAACTGTCCTCAGGTTCAACCTCAAATGGAGCTGGAGGCAAAACTTCCTCATCAGAATCAATTGTGATCAAGCTGGTCATGTGACTATTTCTCTAATTTGCAATTGTGTTTGTTGTAAGCTGTGGGGCGTTTTCTTCAACAGGGTCATCAATTGCTACACTCGCCTGACCATTTCTTTCATTTGACAAGTCTCTTTCGACTGAATCAGGAGACTGTTCTTCAATGATCATACTGTTCATTTGACAGCAAACAGATGAAATGTCTTCTTAGTTCAAAACCACAGGTGCCTCCTGAACTTGTAGATTTACCAGAAGACTGTTCTTTAGGCTTTTCAGAAGCAACATGTTGTCGTAGCCAAGCTCCTTCAGATCTGCTTCTTATATGCTCCATTAGCTGTTCATCTGAGACTCCATTTGTCAAATATCACAACAAGATCATCTGCAGTCAGGGTTAAGCCAACCCCTCCAACCTGGGTGGTTAACAAAAGAACAGAATAGTTAGCACTATGAAACATTTGTATCCTTTTTTCCCGGTCTAGAAGGGTAACCGTTCCGTCAATGTGCATAATCTTAAAACTTCTGTTCGCCAAAATTCGAGCTATCATGTCAATCATCATCTATCATTTTTCTTGACCGGGAAAAGACTAGGCTTTTGTGGCCTTCATCTCTGAGTTTATGAAGCAGCTCCAGAAGAAGCTCAAGTTTCCCAGATTCTTTAATAAGGATTTCATCAGAGAGGTGATCACATTTTGAAACTGATGGAAGATCACCCTTTTGCATCTCATCAGCTTCTAATGCCAGGTAAGAATCAGCACTTGTCACCTCATCTCCCTCTAGCCCAAGCTTAACACATGCTCTAGCTGACAAGAGTCTGGGATGGTCACACAAGGCTTTCAAATCCGTCAGCTGTGCTAGGGGAGACTTTGTGGTTGATAGCAACTCTTTAATTTCATCCAGAGACAGAAATTTTTTGTATACCTCTTCTTGAACTTGTGATAGATACACCCACAATACAAAGTCATTTTGTATACCTCTTCTTGAACTTGTGATAGATACACCCACAATACAAAGTCATTTTTTCGGGTAAGAGAGGGCATGGTGAGCGTTTTAGAATCTGTCTCATTTACAATCTTCCCTTTTGAGGTTTTGTTATGTACATCTTGTTTTGTTCTCCTTAGGAAATAGCAGTAAACTATTGAAAATTATACAACCCTGTCAGGCTATTAGTTTCGAAATTTGACCTTTAAGCTTCTGACTTGGTTGTATTGTGTTTGCTCTTTGGCAACCTCTTGAAATCTATTGAATATTTTCACTTTTGGCCTCTTCCTCGCCTTTCTGCACATAACTGAAAAAAAAAAATACAAATTCTTACTATAGGCATACAAAGCAAGCTTCATGATGCATTAAAGATTAGCAAATAGTCAGTACAATTTCATAGAAATTCCTTGTACACGTTAGATGGGAGCTGCCTCTGCTGATAAGCGACATTTGTACAGGAGCCAACGATCCCCTCTATGAGTCAGCAAAAGATCAGCCTGGCAAATTGCAGGCCCAGGGCATTGGTGCTCTACTCCCCCTGCCAACTGTCTTGGCATCATACCTCCTCCCTATCAGCAGCACACTTTGTTAGCGTAGACTCTAGAGAAGAGTCTGTACAGCATTGGGACCCAAACTACTGCTCAAGCTCCAGTGTGTATAAGGGTTAAGGGAGAGGTGGCAGGTCTACTTTTAGTTAAAGCATGCCCAGTAAAACATGTACAAGCACTTCCCTGTCGAGACACTAACATGGCCAGTAGCAGTCAGAAGATGGTCTTGGGCCATGAAACTCATGTCCAACCTTCCCACAAAGTACAGTTGCTCCTGATGCCCCGCTCTAACCTCAACTACTTTACCACTGAAAGGTGTTTCCCCTACTGGACCAAAGCAAATTTTAAAATGTCAGCGTGTCTGCTATTCATTTGCTAATAACTCACTAATTATCACCTCTAAATGATCTATACTTTTCTTCACCACAAATGGGGCACTTTGGGTGGTGCTCCTTGCTAAGAATTATTTTATTTGCCTTTTAACAGCAATTATAGGTTTAAAGTAAAAAAAAAAAGTGACTAGATAAAACCCCACACATTTTCCCAATGTCTCCCAGTTATTACCACATTGTCATACATCATTTCAATTTGTAAGGTTTATTTTTTATATTTTGTGTTTTAGTTCTCATTGAGTCAGATGGGTTGGCACCACCAAAACATATAATGGCTCTAAAGTAAATAAATAAAAAAAAAACAAACAAAAAAAACACAAACCCTTATGCTCAACTAAGGAGATGAAAGGCTCTGGGTCCTATTGAGCAGTGTTTCTCAACATTTTATTGGTATGTACGACCTTTAAAAACCTTGTACTCACCAAGTACCCCCAGCATAGTAACCATCACAAGTGCCCCTTGACTAGACCTGAATGATTTTAGGAAAAGATTGAATTGCACGATTTCTGTCAGAAGTTGCGATTTTGATACAATACACAATGATGGATCAGAACGCTCTGACCATCCTTGACAAAACCCCAACATGTGTTAAACTAGCCTTAGCCCAGGTGTAGAACTTTATAGGCTCCCATATTGTGCAGCTTATTACTCCTGGAAGAAAATGAAATGATTACAGGTACCTTTATAACTTAGAGAAACCCTGGACATTTCAGTGGAAATCCTGCTTGGTGTACACAGCCCCATGGCGGACTACAGTTACATCTATATGTGTATTTTCTACACTGGACAGGCAGAGAGGGGACCACAGCAATAGTAGTTCCTGACTGTACGCCCTGACTTCTGCACCCTTATTTCCCTCTTTCACCTATAGAGCCTTCCCATTCATCCTACAGTTCCTTCAGTCTAGTGCTGTGTCTCCAGTTAGCAGTGACAACCAAATATCACAATATATCTATCTTTATGTTCTATATAACCACATATTATACTTGGGCATAAGACAAAGGAGCAATGGCCTTTTCATTTTTAATTGCAGTGCAATATACAGTTGTACCTGCTTAAAATGAAGAATTCCTAGCAAAGGGGTGGTTTTTTGCTACACTACAAATTTTCATTGAATGATCAGTGCCGTTTGTATAAATCATAAATGACTAGTGCTGTAACACTTACATTGGGGAATGGGAATGTGTTCAAAAATCCAATCCGTAATCTAACCAGGGCTGTGGAGTCAGAGCAATTTTGGGTACATGGAGTCATTTTTTGTACCAACTCCACTTGCCTGTTAACCTCCTTGGCGGTAACCCCAAGTCAGGCTCGGGATGGAAATCCACAGCTTAGAGCAGTAATACCGAGTTGGATCCATTAGAGGTGTGGAATGTGCAGGGCTGCCCCAGATCTATCTAGCGGTATGATGATTTTTAGGGTCTGAAAGCTGGAGAAAAAAAATTGCACCGCTTTTGGAAAAAAAAAAAAAAATCTGGAAATAATCATACCGCCAGGGAGGTTAAGTAGATAACATGTCCCCCGCAGGTCAAACGCAGTTACCATGTCCCCCGCAGGTACCATGTCCCCCGCAGATCAAACGCAGGTACCATGTCCCCCGCACATCAAACGCAGATAAAGTGTCCCCCACAGGTCATACGCAGGTACCATGTCCCCCGCAGGTCAAACGCAGATACCATGTCCCCCACACATCAAGCACAGATACCATGTCGCCCCACAGGTCAAACTTAGGATAGTTCATCAGGTACGTAATCATGTAGGAACTCCTAAACAAATCTCATACGGTAGTAAATTTACCAACACTTCCAGCAGCATGACAAGTTGTGGCTGCATCATGAATATTGAGGAGGCTAATAACTTGGACAGCAACAGCAGACAAACTGTACACCACCTGGAGTAGCAGCAGCAGCAGCACATTAACACTAATAACAGAGAGCACTGCTTATCACCTGTTGCTCTGATCCTGCATTTCATGATGTCACCCTGCTGGCAGCTCTGATTAAATCACCACGTCAGTAGGGGCTGGCCAGTGAATGAAAGAGGAGATGTAGGATGTTGGAGGATGCATGCAGACTGTCTGGAGCTGTGTTGGCTGCCCACCATCTGTTCTACTCACTCCTCTCCCTCCAGCTGCTGTCCATCATTCAGTCCTCCTCGGCAGCACTGCACCAGCATTAGACTGAGTGGGCATGCTGGGTAGTGGCACAGGTTAGGTCACGTGGCCGGACTGGTGCTTGAACTTCTGGCCAGTGGGAGGGGCGGAATTAGGGGAGGCGGAGCAGCATGCAGAAAACTTTTTACAGGGCGTGAGGGAAGGAGGTGAGTCAGAGCGCATTTGGTCTGTTTCAATTAGCACTGTCTGGGGGAATGTATGAAGGCTGTGCTGCGGCGGCGGTTTAACCATGATAAAGTGTGGTGTTGGAAATGTATTTTTAACAGGTGCACTACAAGCTCCAGCGATGCCACCCTTGACCCCAATGCTGCCCCAGGCAAATGCTTGTAGTGCCTGTGCCTTTGGGCACCCACACACACACACACAGAACTGCTGTGTATTCACAGCAGTCTCTCCCTCTGTGCTGCTGCCTTCCAGGGCTCTGTGTTGCTCGTGCTGTGGGGGGAGGGGGTGTACCTCTGTACTTTACAGTAATGTTTACACTCATCTCTCCTCTGCCAGGTCAAAGAGTCCAATACCATGGCAGGGGGAGAAAGCAGGATAGCTGGGCAGCAGTGACAGTCATGGGCGTCTACACGGCTGGCAAAATGGGGCATGTGCACTCCCCTGGTCAGCTGCTGCCCCCCTAGCCACCCGAACCCAGAAGTGCCACCCTGGAGTGGGACCGGAGAGAGAAAAGGAAATGTGTGTGGACGGCGATGGAAAAGGGAGAGTCCCCCCTTCCCCCCCCCCCCCCTTACCTCACCTTTGGGGCTCACTCTCTCCCCATTTTAGAATGAAGTGATACGGGCGGCAGCGGCGGGACACTTATGTTATTAACAGATGCGCGAGTGACTGAGCTGCTGGTCTAGACTAGACCAGAGCAGCAGCGCACATATACAGAGAGTCACTCGCGCCTGCTAATAGTGTAAGTGACCCGTCACTTCCCACCCACATCACTTCATTCTAAATGGGGGAGTGAGAGGGAGCCCCAAAGGTGAGGGAAGGGGAGTCTCCCCCCCCGCCTTCACCGCACTGGTCTGGAGTAGACCAGAGCAGCAGCGCACAGATACAGAGAGTCACTCGCGCCTGCCACATTTCCAATTTCCCTTTGGATTGACCTTTGTCTTCCAATATACTCCAATGGCTAAGGACATCAGAAAAAGCATTTTGCTAAATTGGAAAATAATAAGGAGAGACCCAATACTGGGCGAAATCTACAAGAATCCACCTTTGTGACCTTACTACCTACTGTTGGTAGTCTTTTAAAGGTTACCAAACAGTGGATATAGAACATTTAGATCAAATTGGTTAAAAAGGTGCCAACCGAAGGGAAATCGGAAATGTGGACGGTGTTTTGTTTGCCCATTAATGAGACAAGGGAATAGCCTGAAGGTGGGCCCTGTGGAGAACAGACCTAGAATGCTGATCACATGCCAGACAAAGTATGTTTTTTATATTATCTGGTGGTCATGCCTCAGATTTTACATTAGCATGACCACCAGAAAGCATAAAGAAAGAATACATTTAAGATTGATTTCTTCAGGAAAAGGTAGTCCCTGTTTGATAGAACATGTAAGGGCAGAACATCAGTGGGATCCGAATTGCCTCAATTCTGCAGGTTTAGAGTAAGTTCCCCTACCGTCTTGGGGGGGGGGGGGGGGGAATAGGGAAAGGCTCCATAGAAGGGAAATAATGTGGATAGTAAAAAACGGATGCCATGGGAGCCTTGGGTCTTAATGACTATGTGGATAGGGCTTGTTTCTTGGACCCTTAGTGAACTGAACGTCCCGTGGCTTGGGACCCATAAGTATGGTCTCAGAATATGTTACAAGTAGGGCTTATGTATTTATATATGAGCTTCCTCTGGAATCTCTACTTTTTTCTTAGTGGACATTCATACTATGTAATTGAGAGAATTTGGTCTGTCCATATTTACCTTAGGTTTGTGATCTTTGCTTTTAATTTGAGAGTTAATTAAATATAGGTGGATTGAAGTGAGCGGTAGGTGGTTTAATTTGAAATGTAGTATTCAGGGTCCTTTTTTGCTGAACATGTATAAGAGCTAACAAATGAGCACAAATTTAGCATATTCAATGTAGTTTCCCTACTTATCTAGCTATATTAGGAGAGTCCAATGAAAATGTTACTTGTTTGCCACCCTTCCCACCTGTATAATTGATTTTAGATCCATCATGGTTTGATTTTTACAAACAAAAAGTTCTTTCTAGTTCCAAAAAGTTTGCTCTCTATGGGTAGTACAGTTTAGGAGTATTTTTATCTGCTTGCATCCAGCTGCTGATATATGCTACTTTGTTCCTCCTAAGGACTTAGCTCCACCTAGTGGCTGCCTGGTCCAGAACTACGCGCGCTTTTTGTGTACACAGGACCGTCCACCACAGTGGATTCCCCAAACTTCCAGTGGACGTGTTGACGTCATGTACCAGAAGTAAGTGGCGGGCGATGGCCTGCGGCGCGCCGGGAGCTTTGGGATTTCCCTTATTTAAGCAGTCAGCGCGGAATGACCGGCGTGCGCAGAGCCTCAGAAGACGCTCATACGAGCGAAACATGTGTCAGGCTAGCCAGTGCTCCCAGTTCACCCCACCAAGCACAGGATCGGGTAGGAACTTTTGCCACAATTGGAACTTTTTATTTCCTATTATGTACAGCCGGATTCAATAAAGCAGTTTTAAAGGAACTGCATGTGCCAATCCTGTCTTTCTCCTACTGTGCAATACTAATTTTTTATAAATTTCCAAGGTCGCCTCTCCTTTGAAGTCTATTGCGGTTTGCTAAAGTGAAAGTTCACGCGAACCGAACTTACACAGTAGGTTCGCGAACCTAAAATCGGAGGTTCGGCCCACCTCTAGTCTTAGTTACGCCCCTGGTATAAATGTGACCCCCCCCCTGTGTGTGTGCGCGCATTTACATATTATCTGTCCTGTAGCAGCCTCCTCACGGTGTCCATCTATCTCGCCCGGTTCTAAAAGCCACATACACCGTAGCAGCACAAGCATCTGACATCATATGCTACGCATCGCTAGCGTGTATGCGGAACTCGGTAAGATGGATGGACACCGCATGGAGGCTGACACCGGACAGGTAATGTATAAATGCACACACAGGGGAGCACATTTACACATTGCGGCAGGGGTTTCATCATTCATCCCAAAATCATCCACCATACCGCCACACTCCCAACCAACCTCATCCCGACATCTTGCAGCATGTGCAATCAAATTCCGACCAATTTCAAGTTAGTCACTTTGTCAGGCATGCATTTGGCAGCACCAATTTTCATCCAAATCAATTATAATAATTGAATGGTTAATCAGCCACCTGAAGTATGGCCATCTTTAGGGCCCATTCACACTAGGGCAATTAGCAGGTGATTCCCACATAGTGTTAGCATTTGTTAAAGACATTAGCACTATTCTACCCTATGGCAGTGTTCTCACTGCCGCAATTGGTGCCAATCACAGGCATTTTGTGATTAGCGCCAATCACAAAAGCATTACCTGCTGATGTTTTGAGGCAATTCTGGAGCAATCGCGATACAGTGCTATTAAAGCACTGACCGCAATCACTTTGAAATTGCAGAACTGTCCAGTGATATTTTAACATGATGCTTCAAAAACTTATTTTATAGTAAATGATGTATGAAGAAATTTAAAAGGCCAGTTCCGGATTTCAGTTCTGATACCGGATTTCTGGATAATAGGTTCGGATATCCGGATCGACTCGGATATCAAAAAGAGGTTTGTGATTTTTGCAATTAGAGAGTTTTTAATTAAATATAGGTGGATTGAAATGAGCTTTAGGTGGTTTAATTTGAAATGTAGTATTTGGGGTCCTTTTTTGCTGAAGATGTATAAGAGGGAACAAATGAGCAAAAATTGTTATTTTGCTGGAAAAATTTAGCATATTCAATGTAGTTTCCCTACTTATCTAGCTATATTAGGAGAGTCCAATGAAAAGGTTACTTGTTTGCCACCCTTTCCACCTGTATAATTGATTTTAGATCCATCATGGTTTGATTTTTACAAACAAAAAGTTCTTTCTAGTTCCAAAAAGTTTGCTCTCTATGGGTAGTACAGTTTAGGAGTATATTTATCTGCTTGCATCCAGCTGCTGATATTTGCTACTTTGTTCCTCCTAAGGACTTTAGCTCCACCTAGTGGCTGCCTGGTCCAGAACTACGCATGCTTTTTGTGTGCACGGGGCCGTCAACCACAGTGGATTCCCCAAACTTCCAGTGGACGTGTTGACGTCATGTACCAGAAGTAAGTGGTGGGCGACGGCCTGCCGGGAGCTTTGGGATTTCCCTTATTTAAGCAGTCAGCGCGGAATGACCGGCGTGCGCAGAGCCTCAGAAGACGCCCATACGAGCGAAATGTGTGTCACGCTAGCCACCGCTCCCACCAAGCACAGGATTGGGTAGGAACTTGCCACAAATTGGAATTTTTTTTTAATTTCCTATGATGTACAGCCGGATTCAATAAAGCTGTTCGGCAAGATGGATGGACACGGCATGGAGGCCGACACCGGACAGGTAATGTATAAATGCACACACAGGGGAGCACATTTACACATTGCGGCAGGGGTTTCATCATTCATCCCAAAATCATCCACCATACCACCACACTCCCAACCAACCTCATCCCGACATCTTGCAGCATGCGCAAATTCCGACCAATTTCAAGTTAGTCACTTTGTCAGGCATGCATTTGGCAGCACCAATTTTCATCCAAATTATAATAATTGAATGGTTAATCAGCCACCTTTAGGACCCATTCACACTGGGGCAATTAGCAGGCGATTCCCACATAGCGTTAGCATTTGGTGAAGACATTAGCGCTATTCTACCCTATGGCAGTGTTCTCACTGCCGCAATTGGTGCCAATCACAGGCATTTTGTGATTAGCGTCAATCACAAAAGCATTACCTGCTGACGTTTTGAGGCAATTCTGGAGCAATCGCGATACAGTACTATTAAAGCACTGACCGCAATCACTTTGAAATTGCAGAAGTGTCCAGTGATTTTTCGACATGATGCTTCATACATCATTTACTACAAAAGAGGTTTTTGAAGCAATTTAAAGGGCCAGTTCCAGATTTCATTTCTGATACCGGATTTCTGGATAATGGGTTCCGATATCCGGATCGCCTCGGGATATCAAAGAGCTACACGTACAATTCATCTCAAGTTTATTTTCACTTTAGATTCCCTTTAAAAGGAAACCTGTAGTGAGAGGAAACCTGTAGTGAGAAGAAAAGGGAGACTGCCATATTTATTTCCTTTTAAACAATACCAGTTGTCTGGCAGCCCTGCTGATCTATTTTGCTGCAGTTGTGTCTGAACAACACCAGAAACAAGCATGCAACTAATTACTCACATATGACAATATCAGAAACGCCTGATCTGCTGCATGCTTGTTCAAGGTCTGCAGGGCATAGTTTACCCAGCGCTGGGTTAGTCCATCTCCCTGGCTTTTCTGTATAGTGAACTCATTGAAGTGTAGTTGCTATGCTAAATCCAACTGCCAGAAAAGTGTGAAAAATAGTTGGAAGGGTCTTCGTATACATATTTTCAAGGGAGTGCTTCTGTAAAAAAAGTAAAGGAAGAGAACCCACCATGAGGAGATAGACTAGTCTTGGCCTCTTTTCCAAGTGCAGTGAACTGTGTGCTCAGCAAGCAGTTACCAGGCAGCAGCAAGGAATTTCAAAATTCACTGCCCATCAACTGCTTATGGAAAAGAAGCAAAAAGGGATCGGTCAGAGGTTTACTACCGATTGTGACCTAACAAAAAGAGCATATCACTCTGGGAGAAATGTATGTGTTGACGTGCATTTAAAATCTTATGGTATTAGTCCTTTAACCACTTCAGTAGAGTTGGGCCGAACCTCCGATTTTAGGTTCGCGAACGGTTCGGTTCGCGAAAAAGTTTGCGAACCGCAATAGACTTCAATGGGGAGGCGAACTTTGAAAGTTTAAAAAAATTCTATCAACTGGAAAAATGATAGAAAACTTGTTTCAAAAGCTCTAATACCTGAAGCCACACCTAATTGAGTGAAATACACATCACTGCTGGAGGACCCTCCCACCTCCAAACAAGGTCCTTTATACCATTTGCCTGCCTACACTAATTAGTTATGGGACAGCTGCTACACACTCTGCTAGGGAGATTTTAATTGGCCTCCTCCCTCCACCCTTCTACCCTCCACCCTTCTACCGGAGGGAGGAGGGTCTCTTCTGCCAGGGAATTATACTATTTTAAAAACCAGTATACATCATACCATAGCTGGGAATACATACATGAGTATACATCATACCATAGCTGGGGATACATACATGAGTATACATCATACCATAGCTGGGAATCGAACCCAGATCTCACTGTGTGGTGGGCACGTCACCCTAAGCACTGTACCACTACAGAAGTAAGTGAAGCTAGCCTAAAATTTAACATTTATGCTCAATGCAATAGAACCATTAGGTTGCTTAAAGGAGAACTGTAGTGAGAGGTATATGGAGGCTGCCATATTGATTTCCTTTTAAGCTATACCAGTTGCCTGGCAGCTCTGCTGATCTATTTGGCTGCAGTAATAATAATAATCCAAACATTTGTATAGTGCTTTTCTCCTGTCGGACTCAAAGAGCTCAAGAGCTGCAAGCCACAGGGACGCGCTCAAGAGGCCACCCTGCAGTGTTAGGGAGTCTTGCCTTGAACTCCTTACTGAATAGGTACTTGACCTAGCCAGGATTCAAACCCTGGTCTCCCATGTCAAAGGCAGAGCCCTTAACCAGTACACTATCCAGCCACTGTAGTGTGAATCACACCAGAAACAAGCATGCAGCTAATCTTGTCAGATCTTACAAAAATGTCAAACACCAGATCATACCATAGCTGGGAATCGAACCCAGATCTCACTGTGTGGTGGGCACATCACCCTAAGCACTGTACCACTACAGAAGTAAGTGAAGCTAGCCTAAAATTTTACATTTATGCTCAATGCAATAGAACCATTAGGTTGCTTAAAGGAGAACTGTAGTGAAAGGTATATGGAGGCTACCATATTGATTTCCTTTTAAGCAATACCAGTTACCTGGCTATCCTGCAGATCCTCTGCCTCCAATACTTTTAGCCCTAGACCCTGAACAAGCATGCAGCAGATCTGGTGTTTGACATTTTTGTAAGATCTGACAAGATTAGCTGCATGCTTGTTTCTGGTGCGATTCACACTACAGTAGCTGGATAGTGTACTGGTTAAGGGCTCTGCCTTTGACATGGGAGACCAGGGTTTGAATCCTGGCTAGGTCAAGTACCTATTCAGTAAGGAGTTCAAGGCAAGACTCCCTAACACTGCAGGGTGGCCTCTTGAGCGCGTCCCTGTGGCTTGCAGCTCTTGAGCTCTTTGAGTCCGACAGGAGAAAAGCACTATACAAATGTTTGGATTATTATTATTACTGCAGCCAAATAGATCAGCAGGGCTGCCAGGCAACTGGTATAGCTTAAAAGGAAATCAATATGGCAGCCTCCATATACCTCTCACTACAGTTCTCCTTTAAGCAACCTAATGGTTCTATTGCATTGAGCATAAATGTTAAATTTTAGGCTAGCTTCACTTACTTCTGTAGTGGTAAAGTGCTTAGGGTGACATGCCCACCACACAGTGAGATCTGGGTTCGATTCCCAGCTATGGTATGATGTATACTCATATATGTATTCCCAGCTATGGTATGATGTATACTCATATGTATTCCCAGCTATGGTATGATGTATACTCATGTATGTATTCCCAGCTATGGTATGATGTATACTCATGTATGTATTCCCAGCTATGGTATGATGTATACTCATGTATGTATTCCCAGCTATGGTATGATGTATACTCATGTATGTATTCCCAGCTATGGTATGATGTATACTCATGTATGTATTCCCAGCTATGGTATGATGTATACTCATGTATGTATTCCCAGCTATGTTATGATGTATACTCATGTATGTATTCCCAGCTATGTATGATGTATACTCATGTATGTATTCCCAGCTATGGTATGATGTATACTCATGTATGTATTCCCAGCTATGGTATGATGTATACTGGTTTTTAAAATAGTATAATTCCCTGGCAGAAGAGACCCTCCTCCCTCCGGTAGGAGGGAGGAGGGAATAGGTAGAAGGGTAGAAGGGTAGAAGGGAGGCCAATTAAAATCTCCCTAGCAGAGTGTGTAGTAGCTGTCCCATAACTAATTAGTGTAGCCAGACAACTGAGTCAAATGGTATAAAGGACCTAGCTTGAAGGGAGGGTGGGCGGGTTCTCTAGCACTGAAAGCAGTGTGTTTGACAATAACATGTCTGCTGACAGTGAAATGGAGGCTAAAAAATTTTGCTCAATACAGCATTATGGGGCGAATCGAACATCCGCAAAAGTTCGCCTGATACAGGCGAACGCGAACCCCCAAAGTTCGCCTGGAACCGTTCGCCGGCGAACCGTTCGGCCCATCTCTACACTTCAGGACTAGAAGTAACTGGCCCCTTAAGGACCATAGATTTCTGGGTAAAAAAACATTACCTTCATCTACCCTTGTTGGATGTTAAGGTGGCCACAAACAATTTGCTGAACTTTTACTAACTATTCTTTGTATAAAAGATTGGAAATTATTGTTTGGGACCGCTAATAGACAAAAATCGAACCAATCCTATTAATAAAATCAATTGGATTTCTGGATCGATCCCGTCAAACTGATCAGATCGGTTAGGAGATTTGTCCACTAGTGGTCCCAAACATTCATACCAAAAACTGCAACAAAAACCTGATTTCAGTGAAAACTACTGCTTAAAATATGCAAGTCCTGCCATAAAATAGAGAGCATACCCTGTACTTTAAATTGCTTTAACTTACCAATGAAGGCAGGAAAAGCTTCTCAGGTTCAGAAACTGTCCTCAGGTTCAACCTCAAATGGAGCTGGAGGCAAAACTTCCTCATCAGAATCAATTGTGATCAAGCTGGTCATGTGACAATTTCTCTCATTTGCAATTGTGTTTGTTGTAAGCTGTGGGGCGTTTTCTTCAACAGGGTCATCAATTGCTACACTCGCCTGACCATTTCTTTCATTTGACAAGTCTCTTTCGACTGAATCAGGAGACTGTTCCTAAATGATCATACTGTTCATTTGACAGCAAACAGATGAAATGTCTTCTTAGTTCAAAACCACAGGTGCCTCCTGAACTTGTAGATTTACCAGAAGACTGTGCTTTAGGCTTTTCAGAAGCAACATTTTGTCGTAGCCAAGCTCCTTCAGATATGCTTCTAATATGCTCCATTAGCTGTTCATTCATCTGAGACTCCATTTGTCAAATATCACAACACGATCATCTGCAGTCAGGGTTAACCCAAACCCTCCCAACCTGGGTGGTTAACAAAAGAACAGAATAGTTAGCACTACTCTGAAACATTTGTATCCTTTTTTCCCGGTCTAGAAGGGTAACCGTTCCGTCAATGCGCATAATCTTAAAACTTCTGTTCGCCAAAATTCGAGCTATCATGTCAAGCATTTTTCTTGACCGGGAAAAGACTAGGGTTTTGTGGCCTTCATCTCTTAGTTTATGAAGCAGCTCCAGAAGAAGATTAAGTTTCCCAGATCATTTAATAAGGATTTCATCAGAGAGGTGATCAAATTTTGAAACTGATGGAAGATCACCCTTTTGCATCTCATCAGCCTCTAATGCCAGGTAAGAATCAGCACTTATCACCTCATCTCCCTCCAGCCCAAGCTTAACACATGCTCTAGCTGACAAGAGTCTGGGATGGTCACACAAGGCTTTCAAAACCGTCAGCTGTGCTAGGGGAGACTTTGTGGTTGTTAGCAACTCCTTAATTTCATCCAGAGATAGACTTTTGTATACCTCTTCTTGAACTTGTGATAGATACACCCACAAAGTCATTTTTTCGGGTAAGAGAGGGCATGGTGAGCGTTTTAGAATCCGTCTCATTTACAATCTTCCCTTTTGAGGTTTTGTTATGTACATCTTGTTTTGTTCTCCTTAGGAAATAGCAGTAAACTATTGAAAATTATACAACCCTGTCAGGCTATTAGTTTCGAAATTTGACCTTTAAGCTTCTGACTTGGTTGTATTGTGTTGGCTCTTTGGCAACCTCTTGAAATCTATTGAATATTTTCACTTTTGGCCTCTTCCTTGCCTTTCTGCACATAACTGAAAAAAAAAAATTACAATTACTTACTATAGGCATACAAAGCAAGCTTCATGATACATTAAACAAGATTAGCAAATAGTCAGTACAATTTCATAGGAATTCCTTGTAAACGTTAGATGGGAGCTGCCTCTGCTGAGAATCGACATTTGTACAGGAGCCAGCGATCCCCTCTATGAGTCAGCAAAAGATCAGCCTGGCAAACTGCAGGCCCAGGGCATTGGTGCTCTACTCCCCCTGCCAACTGTCGTGGCATCATAACTCCTCCCTATCAGCAGCACACTTTGTTAGCGTAGACTCTAGAGAAGCATCTGTACAGCATTGGGCCCCAAACTACTGCTCAAGCTCCGGTGTGTATAAGGGTTAAGGGAGAGGTGGCAGGTCTACTTTTAGTTAAAGCATGCCCAGTAAAACATGTACAAGCACTTCCCTGTCGAGACACTAACATGGCCAGTAGCAGTCAGAAGATGGTCTTGGGCCATGAAACTCATGTCCAACCTTCCCACAAAGTACAGTTGCTCCTGATGCCCCGCTCTAACCTCAACTACTTTACCACTGAAAGGGGTTTCCCCGACTGGACCAAAGAAAATTTTAATATGTCAGCGTGTGCTATTCATTTGCTAATAACTCACTAATCACCTCTAAATGATCTATACTTTTCTTCACCACAAATTGGGCACTTTGGGTGGTGCTT
Organism: Hyperolius riggenbachi; assembly: GCF_040937935.1. Taxonomy (NCBI): domain Eukaryota; kingdom Metazoa; phylum Chordata; class Amphibia; order Anura; family Hyperoliidae; genus Hyperolius; species Hyperolius riggenbachi. Next base: position 207,786,108 of record NC_090657.1, on the reverse strand, counting down.
CTTGCTAAGAATTATTTTATTTGCCTTTTAACAGCAATTATAGTTTTAAAGTTGAAAAAAAAATATTGACTAGATAAAACCACACATTTTCCCAATTTCTCCCAGTTATTACCACATTGTCATACATAATTTCAATTTGTAAGGTTTATTTTATATTTTGTGTTTTAGTTCTCATTGAGTCAGATGGGTTGGCACCACCAAAACGTATAATGGCTCTGTAAAGTAAATCTGAAGAAAAAAAACAAACAAAAAAAACACAAACACTTATGCTCAACTAAGGAGATAAAAGGCTCTGGGTCCTATTGAGCAGTGTTTCTCAACATTTCATTGGTATGTACCACCTTTAAAAAACCTTGTACTCACCAAGTACCCCCAGCATAGTAACCACCACAAGTACCCCTCGACTAGGCCTGAATGATTTTAGGAAAAGATTGAATTGCACAATTTCTGTCAGAAGTTGCGATTTTGATACAATTTCATACACAATGATGGATCAGAACGCTCTGACCATCCTTGACAAAACCCCAACGTGTGTTAAACTAGCCTTAGCCCAGGTGTAGAACTTTATAGGCTCCCATATTGTGCAGCTTATTACTCCTGGAAGAAAATGAAATGATTACAGGTACCCTTATAACTTACCAAAGAAACCCTGGACATTTCAGTGGAAATCCTGCTTGGTGTACACAGCCCCATGGCGGACTACAGTTAAATCTATATGTGTGTATTCTCTACACTGGACAGGCAGAGAGGGGACCACAGCAATAGTAGTTACTGTACACCCTGACTTCTGCACCCTTATTTCCCTCTTTCACCTATAGAGCCTTCCCATTCATCCTACAGTTCCTTCAGTCTAGTGCTGTGTCTCCAGTTAGCAGTGACAACCAAATATCACAAAATATCTATCTTTATGTTATATATAACCACATGTTATACTTTGGCATAGGACAAAGGAGCAATGGCCTTTTCATTTTTAATTGCAGTGCAATATACAGTTGTACCTGCTTAAAATTGAGAAGAATTCCTAGCAAAGGGGTGGTTTTTTCCTACACTACAAATTTTCATTGAATGATCAGTGCCGTTTGCATAAATCCTAGTGCTGTAACACTTACATTGGGGATGGGAATGTGCTCAAAAATCCAATCCGTAATCTAACCAGGGCTGTGGAGTCAGAGCAATTTTGGGTACATGGAGTCCTTTTTTGTACCAACTCCACTTGCCTGTTAAGTAGATACCATGTCCCCAGCAGATTAAACGCAGTTACCATGTCCCCCGCAGGCCAAACGCAGGTACCATGTCCCCCGCAGGCCAAACGCAGGTACCATGTCCCCCGCAGGCCAAACGCAGGTACCATGTCCCCCGCAGGCCAAACGCAGGTACCATGTACCCCGCAGGCCAAACGCAGGTACCATGTACCCCGCAGGCCAAACGCAGGTACCATGTCCCCCACAGGTTATACGCAGGTACCATGTCCCCCGCAGGCCAAACGCAGATACCATGTCCCCCGCAGGCCAAACGCAGGTACCATGTCCCCCGCACATCAAACAGATATCATGTCCCCCCACAGGTCAAACTTAGAATAGTTCATCAGGTATGTAATCATGTAGGAACTCCAAAACAAATCTCATACGGTAGTAAATTTACCAACACTTCCAGCAGCATGACAAGTTGTGGCTGCATCATGAATATTGAGGAGGCTAATAACTTGGACAGCAACAGCAGACAAACTGTACACCACCTGGAGTAGCAGCAGCAGCACATTAACACACTAATAACAGAGCACTGCTTATCACCTGTTGCTCTGATCCTGCATTTCATGATGTCACCCTGCTGGCAGCTCTGATTAAATCACCACATCAGTAGGGGCTGGCCAGTGAATGAAAGAGGAGATGTAGGATGTTGGAGGATGCATGCAGACTGTCTGGAGCTGTGTCGGCTGCCCACCATCTGTTCTACTCGCTCCTCTCCCTCCAGCTGCTGTCCATCATTCAGTCCTCGGCAGCACTGCACCGGCATCAGACTGAGTGAGCATGCTGGGCAGTGGCACAGGTTAGGTCACGTGGCCGGACTGGTGCTTGAACTTCTGGCCAGTGGGAGGGGCGGCATTAGGGGAGGCGGAGCAGCATGCAGAAAACTTTTTACAGGGCGCGAGGGAAGGTGGTGAGTCAGAGCGCATTTGCTCTGTTTCAATTAGCACTATCTGGGAGAATGTATGAAGGCTGTGCTGCGGCGGCGTTTTAACCATGATAAAGCGTGGTGTTGGAAATGTATTTTTAACAGGTGCACTACAAGCTCCAGCGATGCCACCCTTGACCCCAATGCTGCCCCAGGCAAATGCTTGTAGTACCTGTGCCTTTGGGCGCCCCCACACACACAGAACTGCTGTGTATTAACAGCAGTCTTTTTCCCTCTGTGCTGCTGCCTTCCAGGGCTCTGTGTTGCTTGTGCCGTGGGGGGAGGGGGGCGTACCTCTGTACTTACAGTGTAATGTTTACACTCATCTCCTCTGCCAGGTCAAAGAGTCTAATATCATGGCAGGGGGAGATAGAGAGCAGGATAGCTGGGCAGCAGTGAGCCATGGGCGTCTACACAGCTGGCAAAATGGGGCATGTGCACTCCCCTGGCCAGCTGCTGCCCCCCCTAGCCACCCGAACCCGGAAGTGCCACCCTAGAGTGGGAACGGAGAGAGAAAAGGAAATGTGTGTGGACGGCGATGGAAAAGGGGGAGTCCCCCCCCCCTTACCTCACCTTTGGGGCTCCCTCTCTCCCCATTTTAGAATGAAGTGATACGGGCGGCAGCGGCGGGACACTTATGCTATCAACAGGCGCGCGAGTGACTCCCAGACGAGCGCAGCAGCTCAGAACTAGACCAGAGCAGCGGTGCACAGATACAGAGAGTCACTCGCGCCTACTAATAGTGTAAGTTTCCCGCCACTTCCGCCCACATCACTTCATTCTAAAGGGGGGAGAGAGAGGGAGTCCCAAAGGTGAGGGAAGGGGGGTCTCCCCCCCCTCACGCCTTCACCGTGCTGGTCTGGACTAAACCAGAGGCGCACAGATACAGAGAGTCACTCACGCCTGCCACATTTCCGATTTCCCTTTGGATTGACCTTTGTCTTCCAATATACTCCAATGACTAAGGACATCAGAAAAAGCATTTTGCGAAATTGGAAAACAAGGAGAGACCCAATACTGGGTTAAATCTACAAGAATCCACCTTTGGTAACCTTTAAAAGAGCACCGACAGTAGGTAGTAAGGTCACAAACAGTGAATATAGAACATTTAGATCAAATAATTGGTTAGAAAGGTGCCAACCGAAGGGAAATCGGAAATGTGGACGGTGTTCTTTTTGCCCATTAATGAGACAAGGGAATAGCCTGAAGGTGGGCTCTGTGGAGAACATACCTAGAATGCTGAACACATGCCAGACAAAGTATGTTTATATTATCTGGTGGTCATGCCTCAGATTTTACATTGGCATGACCACCAGAAAGCATAAAGAAAGAATACATGTAAGATCGATTTCTTCAGGAAAAGGTAGTCCCCGTTTGATAGAACATGTAAGGGCAGAACATCAGTGGGATCCGAATTGCCTCAATTTTGCAGGTTTAGAGCAAGTTGCCTGGTCCAGAACTACGCACGCTTTTTGTGTGCACAGGACCGTCAACCACAGTGGATTCCCCAAACTGCCGGTGGACGTGTTGACGTCATGTACCAGAAGTGGCGGGCGACGGCCTGCGGCGCGCCGGGAGCTTTGGAATTTCCCTTATTTAAGCATTTAGCCGCAGAATGACTGGCGTGCGCAGAGCCTCAGAAGAGCGAAACGTGTGTCAGGCTAGCCACCACTCCCACTTCACCCCACCAAAGCACAGGATCGGGTAGGAACTTTTGCCACAATTGGAATTTTTTTATTTCCTATGATGTACAGCCGGATTCAATAAAGCCGTTTTAAGGAACTGCATGTGCCAATCCTGTCTCTTTCTCCTACTGTGCAATACTATTTTTTTTTCTAAATTTCCAAGTTTGCCTCTCCTTTGAAGTCTATTGCGGTTTGCGAAAGTGAAAGTTTGCGCGAACCTAAAATCGGAAGTTCGGCCCACCTCTAGTCTTAGTTACGCCCCTGGTATAAATGTGCCCCCCCGTGTGTAAGCACATTTACATATTACCTGTCCTGTAGGAGCCTCCTCACGGTGTCCATCTATCTCGCCCGGTTCTAAAAGCTACAAACACCATAGCAGCACAAGCATCTGACATCATAGGCTACGCATCACTAGCGTGTATGCGGAACTCGGCAAGATGGACGGACACCGCATGGAGGCCGACACCGGACAGATCATGTATAAATGCACACACAGGGGAGCACATTTACACATTGCGGCAGGGGTTTCATCATTCATCCCAAAATCATCCACCATACCACCACACTCCCAACCAACCTCATCCCGACATCTTGCGCAATCAAATTCCGACCAATTTCAAGTTAGTCATTTTGTCAGGCATGCATTTGGCAGCACCAATTTTCATCCAAATCAATTCTAATAATTGAATGGTTAATCAGCCACCTGAAGTATGGCCACCTTTAGAGCCCATTCACACTGGGGCAATTAGCAGGCGATTCCCACATAGCGTTAGCATTTGTTAAAGACATTAGCGCTATTCTACCCTATGGCAGTGTTCTCACTGCCGCAATTGGTGCCAATCACAGGCATTTTGTGATTAGCGCCAATCACAAAAGCATTACCTGCTGAAGTTTTGAGGCAATTCTGGACCAATCGCGGTACAGTGCTATTAAAGCACTGACCGCAATCACTTTGAAATTGCAGAAGTGTCCAGTGATTTTTCAACATAAAATCACGGGGAAAAAAAAACAAAAAAAAAAACACCCAAGCAAAACACCAGCGCTAATCTCTTGTGCTTGACAGTTTGTAAGTGTGAATGTGCCCTTATGCTAGGAATACACAGGTTGATTCTAGCTCTTGATTATACACCCGATCAATTCTCTTATCTGCTCATTTTAGTTATCTTTGTTCAATTCACTTCAATGACAAATTAAGCAGCAAAATGATAAAAATGGTGATTGGATATGTTGGAAATTATCTAACCATCTTCTCAGCTCAAAAATCAAGCTGTGTATTCCCAGCATAAAGCCCCCTCCACACCATTCAATTCCAGGCATGATCAATAAAAAATTCAATTGGATCGATTAAATCCAACATGTCCGATCTGGATTCAAATGATCGCGTGATCGATTTGCAATGAAGACTAGCCAAAATCGATCAAACAATCAAATCCTGATCAGACATGTCAGATTTAATCAACCTAATCAAATATAATCCAATCGATCGCACCTGAAATTGAATGATGTAGAGGGGGCTTTAGGCAGCACTGATTTTCATTGAATCTATTGATAATCATCCAATTAGATGGGCTATAATCCACCAAGTCACCTAATGTATAGCCACTTAAAGTGTGCGTAGCAGCAAATCACCTGGAGCCAAACACTGTGGGCAGCCACAAGGCTCAAGCCAGTCAGTCTGTCTTCCCCACAGAAGCTTGCACTCTAATGTACTCACCACAGGCACACACCATTTTATTATACAGTACATTTATATAGTACAAACACCACTGCAGCCATATGAGAGCCAGTAATGGAAGGTTCAGGTCAGGTACATACAGAACAAGCCATCAGCCTGCACACATCACAGAATCAGATCAACATAAAATAGCTACACAATGGCCAGCAACGGCTGCCCGCCCACTCACCACTGATAGTTATACACCAGCTCCAGCTGCATGCCAGACATGGTGCTACTGTCACCTGCACCAGGTGAACCCATCTGCACACACCCCATACTCACAACATAACCTTCCTGCTAACCAGCTTCCTCTCAGCACCCGCCTTTTATTCATATTGCCTCCCACAATGCATTGTGGGGAAACCTATGTGCAGTAGGGAGAAGCTGGCAGGGGCGTGTGTAAGTGGTGGGGGCGGAGCTAATGGCCAGTGTTAGCTAATAAATGACAGCTGCCTTCACAGCAGATTGAGATTAGTTGTAACAACAAGCAGGGGGAATGGATGAGGAAATGATTCATAGCTGGTTGAGGTCTCCTTTCCACGAACTGTTGACAGGCAGTGAAATGCCTCTCAAACTCCCTCAACTGCTCACTGCTGCCTGGTAACTGCTTGTTGCTGCATGATAACTACTTACGTCTGCCTGGTAACAGCTTGCTGAGCACACAGCTCAACAGTTCGTGGAAAGGAGGCCTAAGGCTTAAACTTACCACCTGCGGAAAACACCGAAAAATTTCCACATTCACTAAAAATGTTCAGCATGTTTCCCACATGCGGGAACCATGCGTACAAAAATTTGGGAAACATGCATAATTACATAGTAAACATGTGGAAACCATGCAGAAAAAAAGTTGCATAAAAAAACTTGTCCAAAAAAAAAAAAAAGTTCACCAAACACAGCACTCAAGGCTCCAGACTCCATTTAAGTCAATGGGAAGCGAAATATATCACCAAGTACTTGTAGGTGATAGAAATTCGGTAGTTAAGTCAGAAATAAGGCGCCTCTTTTTTTTGTGAATTTGGATTTTTTTGCGGAAACTACCGACTTTTGCGGACTTTTACCGCATTTTTTTACGCATGCGGGTAATTAATGCGTAAAATTTTACGCATGCGGTAAATTTCATGCGTAAACATTTGTGAATGTCAAGATGTTTTTTTTTCAGTCGGGAATTTACCGCAAGTGCATTTCCGCATGCGGAAAATCATTGAAAATAGAGCCCAATGGGCTCTATTCACTAAGAGGTAAAAACTCAGCAAAATTTTACCGCTAAATTTCCGCAAGCGGTAAACTCCGCATTTTTTCCACATTCACTAATATTTTCCGCATGTGGGAAAAAAGATGCGGAAACAGCCATTATTCATGCAGTAATAATGCGGTAAAAAGGTCGCATGAAAAAGTGTTAAAAAAAAAAGTTAAAGTCCAGCAAGCACAGCCCTTAAGGCCACATACAGACATCAGACCATAGTCTTTGGAAAATGAAAGATCACAGACCAATCTTACCACCCTTCATGTAGTATAAGAGCCATACTCTATACAGTCTTTTCTATGGAACTGAACTCCCCATCAGACAGAAATCTTTGCAAGATGCTGCACACACAGATGCTGTACAGACACAAAAGATCAGTATCTGCAAAAGATCTGTTCCTGCCAAAAATCCATTCCTGCAAATTGCAATGATAGTCTATGAGATCTGCAGATCATCATACACACATGATTTAACTGACATTCATCTGCAGATCAGATCCACCAGGATGGATTTTCAGATCTGCAGATCTGCAGATGAATGTCAGTTAAATCATGTGTGTATGATGATCTGCAGATCTCATGGACTATCATTGCAATTTGCAGGAATGGATGTTTGGCAGGAACAGATCTTTTGCAGATACTGATCTTTTGTGTCTGTACAGCATCTGTAGGCTCTATTCATAAAACCTTACCGCAAGTTTTCCGCTCAAAACAGCGGGTTTTCTCGTCCATTTAGCAAAGTGGGCATTCAAAAAAGCTGTTCCTGCATGAAAATCTACAATCCCCCAGCAGAGCGAGAAATTTCCGCCCATTTCCGCCTTCTCCAGTGTTTTTCTAGATTTATCTAGAAAAAAGTAACAAAATGGCCATTCATAAAGATTAGAGGAAGCGGTATGTGGACGGGAAATACCGCTTCCTCTGATTTTGCGGATTACATACAAGTGAATGGGACAGACCTCCCAGAGAGAGCAGTGCACGGAGGGACTCTGCCGGCTGAAGTGTTTCCGCATGCCTTCCGACAGCTTACCGCCAGCTTTCAGCGGGAGATCTCCGCTCTTGCATCGCAGCTTTCAAGATTTCTTTGAATGACCACCCAAAAGTGTAAAATACCGCTGCGGTATTTTCCCTCCAGGAGTTTTCTCGCAACAACTTTTTTATGAATAGAGCCCTGTGTGTGCAGCATCTTGCCAAGATTTTTTCCTGATGTGGAGTTCAGCTCCATAGAAAAGACTGTGTAGAGTATGGCTCTTATACTACATGAAGGGTGGTAAGATTGGTCTGTGATCTTTCATTTTCCAAAGACTATGGTCTGATGTCTGTATGTGGCCTAAGCCTCCACACTTCATTAAAGTCATTAAGATGCGGAATATATCACCTACTGCTTGTAGGTGATAAAAAAAATCGGTAATAACGACGAAATGATGCGCCTGAACAGTTTGGGGAATTGATTTTTTATTGCAGAAAATACCGACTTTTGCGGATCACGCACTTTTACCGCACTTTTTCCGCATGCGGAAAAAACATGTAGAACATTTTGAGAATGTGAACTTGACGGTATTTTGGTCGCAATTTTCCCGCATGTACTTTACCGCATGCGGGAAGTCTTTGAGAATAGAGCCCATTGGCTATCATTCATAAAGCATTTCCGCATGCGGAAATGCTTAATACCGCTGACTTTACCGTACACTCAGCAAAATCCCCATTCAAAAAGGCTCTTTCCGCATGAAAATCTTACATTCCGGTGCAGAGCGAAACATTTCCGCCTTGTGCAGAGTTTTTCTAGATTTATCTAGAAAAAGTTACAAACACGTCCATTCATAAAGATTAGAGCAAGCGGTATGCGGAAGGAAAATACCGCTTGCTCGACAGTAGCGATAGGTGGGCGGATTACTTGCAAATGAATGGGATGGACCTCCCAAGCAGCATCAGACAAAGCAGCGCACGGAGGGAATCGGGCAGCTTTTATGTTTCCGCATGTCTTCTGCCACGCTATCACCAGCTTCCTCCAGAAAACCTCCGCACTTGTATCGCAACAGGCAACTTTTTTATGAATGACCACTCAGATGTCTAAAGTACCGCTTGCGGAGAAGAACAGTGGGTACTTATCCGTTAGCCGGGCGCATCCGGCAGGTGGCGCTAATTACTATTCCCCCTCCAGGCCGACATGGATAGTAGGGAAAGATGTAACTCTGGTGGAGTTTTGTCGCCACCTAGAGGATGCGCCCGGCTAACGGATAAGTACCGAACAGTGTTTTCCTGCACTACCGACTGCACCATTATGAATGATAGCCATTGTGTGGTGATTATCACAACACATGTCACTGAAGGTTAATTCATTAGGCCTCTTTTCCACGAACTGTTGAAATGTGTGCTCAGCAAGCAGTTACCAGGCAGAAGTAAGCAGTTATCATGCAGCAACAAGCAGTTACCAGGCAGCAGTGAGCAGTTGTGAGAGTTTGAGAGGCATTTCACTGTCTATCGACAGTTCGCGGAAAAGAGGCCTAAAGATTAGAGCAAGCGGAATCGGCACAGAGAACACCTGTTTAGAAAAGGAGATAAGCCAGCGATAACAGGCAAGCTAATGTGGACAGACCTCCCAGGCAGCTGCAGTGTGAGCAGAACATAAACTGCATCCCAGAATACCAAGGCTGTGTTTTTCAACCCCTTGGGTACCTGTTTTCAGATATATTTCACATCAGAAAGCCTGCATCTGTAACATTTATTGAAGTTCTTCTAAGCTGCCTGCAGCAATTAAATAGATTGGGCTCTATTCATAAAACATTTGCAGTAAAAAAAAAATCTTGGAGGAAAAACACAGCATCAGTATTTTAGACTTTTGTGTGCCAATTCATACAATGTTTACACTTGCGATAATAGGTGAGGGAATTCCCGCACTAAACTGGCGATGCTGCTGAGTTGATACATTTGCTGGCTGAGTTGATACATTTTCTCCGTACAGAGAAAGTTACTATAAAGGAGGCAGCCCCAGCATCCCTTTACATGTGCATTATTTTTAAAACTGCCTCTGTTTGCCCCGAATCTTCTCTGAATCTGTATATTAGTCTTTCTAAACAATCTATTTAATTGCCACAGCTTAGAAGAAGTTCCAGAAATGTTACACATGCAGGCTTTCTGATCTGAAAACAGGTACCCAAGGGGTTATAAAACACAGCCTTGGTATTCTGGGATGCAGTTTTTGCTCTGCTTTCACTGCAGCTGCCTGGGAGGTCTGTTTCTCCATTAGCTTGCCTGTTATCGCTGGTTTATCGCCTTATCTAAACAGCCGGGTTTCTCCGCTCACATTCCGCCTGCTCTAATCTTTATGAATTAACCTTCAGTGACATGTGTTGTGATAATCTCCGCACAAGGGGCTCTATTCATAAAAAATGTTTGGCGAAAAAACTCCTGGAGGGAAAATACCGCAGCGGTATTTTAGACTTCTGGGTGGTAATTCATAAAAATCTTGCCAGCTGCGATGCAAGAGCGGCGATCTCCCGCTGAAAGCTGGCGGTAAGCTGTCGGAAGGCATGCAGAAACACTTCAGCCGGCAGAGTCCCTCCGTGCACTGCTCTCTCTGGGAGGTCTGTCCCATTCACTTGTATGTAATCCGCAAAATCAGAGGAAGCGGTATTTCCCGTCCACATACCGCTTCCTCTAAACTTCATGAATGGCCATTTTGTTACTTTTTTCTAGATAAATCTAGAAAAAAACTGGAGAGGGCGGAAATTTCTCGCTCTGCTGGGGGATCATAGATTTTCATGCGGGAACAGCTTTTATGAATGCCCACTTTGCTAAATGGATGGGAAAATCCGCTGTTTTGAGCGGAAAACTTGCGGTAAGGTTTTATGAATAGAGCCCAAGGCGGTAATTTCCCCGCACTGCTCAGGAATGTCAGATTTTCATGCGGAAACAGCTTTTGTGAATGAACACTTTGCTAAAGGGTCGGTAAAATCAGCTACACAAAAACCCTCCAGAAACCGCTAGGCATGTTTAGAAAACCTTTCTAAACATGCCTAGAATCTGTCTGAAATCTGCTCCAAAAACCTCTGCTAGCGGTTCTGGTATGCACTGGGCCATACAAACAAAAGCTAAGAAATTGTCTCAAGGAAATAGGATTTATGTACAAACAAGCCAAATATAAGGTCCCGTTTCCACTACACAGCATATTGTTATACAGAAATTGCGATGCAAAGAAACTGCAACTAATTCACGTCAATGGAGTAGTTTTCATTAACGCAAATTGACCTACGCGATCCTGCACGATGGAATTTATGGATAGCATGCTGCAGTTATCCGCAGCATGCATCCAATTCCCCATAGCCAGCGACAGGAAGCCGCATGACGCCGCATACGGTTGTATGAACGACAACCGGAAGTACCTGCAGGAGGATGTGAGGCGATGCGGCGATCGCATCCACTACTCTAGTGGAAATGGGCCCTGAGGCATTATTTAACCCCTTGCACACTGGCATTGGTAATCTGGTAATCTGTAACCGGAAACTAGTCTAAGGTCTGAGCGCTAACACAAGTGTATTCGCAACAGCAGACAAGTTGCAAATGACCAGTGAAGGCTTAAGAAGCTGAGGAGAGCTCACAGCCGCGCCCCTTACCAATCTGTAACCGGAAACTAGTCTAAGGTCTGAGCGCTAACACAAGTGTATTCGCAACAGCAGACAAGTTGCCAATGACCAGTGAAGGCGTAAGAAGCCGAGGAGAGCTCACAGCCGCGCCCCTTACCAATCAGCCAATCCGAGCGGCGTGAGTCACCTCTGACGTCAGCCGACCGGCAGGTCAGCTGACGCGCCTTCTTCCAGCATAAAGGTCCTGTCTCCGCGCGCGCCCGCGCGATACAACGACCTATGAGCACGAAATAGTACCGTTCCCGGCGTGCTAGAAGCCGACGGAACGGATGAGGCCTGAGAACAGGGAACAAAGGCGGCTGTGGGTATATGCATGTCCTGCATGTCCGCAGCCGCCATAGTTGCAGATGTTACACCGCACAGCAGTGTTGCAGTTCCCAGAAAATGTTCAACGCTTTTGTGACACTTTAAATGTACCATTTATTGATCTTCCGGAATTTTATGTAGAGTTCAGACTTCCAAATGTTCTAGACCATATGTACTACGCAGGAGCTGTGATTCCCTCTGGTGGTCCCTGGCCTAGAGCCCATCCCCAACGACCACATAATGTCTCGAGAGGACATGACCATGGAACCAGAGCCAATACCTTTCAACCCAGAGACCGTTCTCCCAGACGCAGAGATAGAGACACTACTCCAGAAGATAATGGGGATTAACTTTGTTTTCAAATTAGATTTCCTTCTGAACCTATTGGGAGCCTCTTTTCCCACCCTATTTTAAGCTCTGCTGAATTTTTGGTTGCTTTTCTATAGTAATATAGATCCCGGTGACTTGAATCTTATACATTCACATATTATGGTCGTTCAAATCTTCTATCCTGCCATGGTTCTCTGAATTTTTTTTGTTTAACTACCTAACAACCACATCACGCCAATGGGCATGAATGTGGCGGCAGCCCCAGGACCACCTAACGCCAATTGGTGTCAGGTCCTGGAGCCGGCTACTGCAGGAGATCGCATGCAGGCTGCACATGCATCTTCTGCTCAGGGGCGGAGCTCCTCCCCGCCTTCAGTCCCCGAGCGGCGATCACCGCTCGGGAGACTGTTAGACGGTGAAACCATCATCTTTACACTTAGTACAGCGCTGTGATCAGCAGCAGCGCTGTACTGGGGACAGCCGGGTGACACGGCTGTCCCCCTGGGGGACAAGAGAGCGAGCAGCTCTCATAGGCAGAGGCCTATGACAGCCGATCACCAGGATTGGCTGGCTGAGGGGAGAGAGGGGTTTCAGAAAAAAAAATAGCAAAATATATTAATAAAAAAATTTATGTAAATATTTGTTAGAAAAAAAATAAACATGAGGGGGATCAGACCCCACCAATAGGAAGCTCTGTTGGGGGGGGGGATCACTAGTGTGCTGTGTTGTGCGGCCCTACAGCTTGGCCTTAAAGCTAGGGTGCCCATATTTTCATTTCCAAAAAAGAGGATGATCACAACAGCATGTGGGTGTGGTCATGGGTGGGGCCAAATATACAAGACCTTAGCAGTGTGCTGTCCAACTTCGCGGGCATGGAGGGCCGTTTTTTTTTTCAGACCACATGGTGGAGTGCTGGCTGTCCACAAAATGCAATCAGATTCGCAGAAGATTTCCCTACAAAATGCAATGAGATTCTCAGAAGATTTTCCCACAAAATGCAATGAGATTGGCAGCATATTGCTCTACAAATGCAATGAGATTGGCAGCATATTTCCCCACAAATGGAATCAGAGTGGCAGCATATTTCCCCACAAATGGAATCAGAGTGGCAGCATATTTCCCCACAAATGCAATGAGATTGGCAGCAGATTTCCCCACAAATGCAATGCGATGGGCAGCAGATTTCCCCACAAATGCTATGAGATTGGCAGCACATTTCCCCACAAATGCTATGAGATTGGCAGCACATTTCCCCACAAATGCAATGAGATTGGCAGCACATTTCCCCACACATGCTATGAGACTGGCAGCACATTTCCCCACAAATGCTATGAGATTGGCAGCACATTTACCCACAAAATACTCTTTCCCCCATGCTGAGCGCGGCTGCCTTAATATACCGCCCTCGTTCTCCCCAAGTCACCAACGCACAGAAGAGTGTGACTGGATAGATTACCGGAGGGGATAATAAGATAACAGAGCGGCTGGAGAGCCCACGCACATCATGGAGCTGGTGGAAGCCCCAGGTAAGTATGGAAATAAAATTATTAAACATCTCAGAATTTCTTTAAAAAAAAAAAAAGTTTCACTTACCTGGAGCTTCTGCCAGCCCCCTGCAGCCTCCGTGTGCACACGCCGTCTCTGAATGATCCACTGGTCCCCCGCCACAGCTAAGTTTTGTTCTCGCTGACTTGCAAGTCAACAGCCACTGCCCCTGGCCACACAAACGTCCTCATTCGCACTCCCATCACCAAGAGCATCCTGCACAGGCACAGAACAAGAAAACCTTGCACTGCACCCATGCAGGACACTCATGGTGAAGGGAACGTGAACGCAGATGCGCATGGCCAGGGACATCGACTTGCGAGAATAAAACTTGGCTGCAACAGGAGACCAGAGGAGAGGACTTTTTTTTTTTTAAGACATTACAGGTTTCGTTTAACAAATGGCATATAACAAGCATGTATACAGGTGTCTAACAAGTGTCCAGCTTGTGTTGAAGTACTGTGGCTGGTAAGGGCTTGGAGTTTTCTACACAGTGCACAGCATGCAGGACACTAGTAGTGGCTGTACTCTGCTTCTGTCCGTTCACCCTTCTCCCTCTATTGTCAGCTCACCTCTCCCCCCTCCAAGCTCAGCCTCCTCTCTGTGTCCTGTGTCAGGCTGTCCACTTTTCCTCTTCCCCTCCCATCTGAGGCTTCCTTAGCTTATCCCTTATCCCCGGAATTCCGATGACTTGCTTTCACACGCAGCCTGTGTGTTATTGGCGCTGGCTTGTTTCCGCCTCCTCCCCCTAGCTGTCGGCATTTCCTAGCTCGCTTCTCCTGCACGCTGCGGAGAGAACATCAAGAGAATGAACTGAAGAGAGACGGTGGTGCAGGCTGCAGCCGCATGGGCCCCAGAGGTTGATGTGCCCTGGTGCCACTGCACGGCCTGCACAGGCGTATGTCCGCCAGTGATGAAGAGCCGTTTTGGGAGCCAAACGAGCCGGCTCTTTGGGAGCTGAGTGGTCGAGCCAGAAGAGACAATGCTTAAAGAGCCGGAATTCCCATCACTAGACTGAGACTCAGTCTAGTGATGGGAATTCCGGCTCTTTAGAAAGCATCGGCTCTTCTGGCTTGGCCGCTCGGCTCCCTTTAAAGAGTCGGCTCGTGTTCGGCTCCCAAACGGCTCTTCACTACCAGGACATTTCAAAAACCCACCAGGGCGCCCCGGACAGGTCGGGAAAAGTGCACCTATCTGGGCAAAAGAGGATGCCTGGTCACCCTACTTAAATCTGCAGTGGCCAATTTGTACAAAAACAGCCTGGTTTAAGGGGGTTTAACACTGCAGTCCTCAAGTGGTTAATATGCTATTTAATGCATACTTTTCTTTTTCACAGCAATGCCTAACGGAGCTTTGGATTACGATGATTAAGCTCTATCCCAAAAATTCTGTTATGTCCACTTAAATAGAAGGGGGGAGGGGAAGGGGGTTTGACACTTGGGATGTTGTGTGACACAACTATACATTCTTAAAATGCTCTATAAATGCCTGACAAAATATTTAAAGGGGACATGGATTTCTACGATCTGCTTGCTAATACAGGTTATTGTACCTCCTTTTGTTCACTGGCCATAGCTTCCCACAAGGGGTTTCAAATTAATCAGCACTTAGTTAAAGTTTGTTATTTCTGCTGACTATTTTTGGTGGGCTAGTTATTTGCCCACTACCTCCATACTTGTCACACTTATAAAAATGGATTCCTTAGTTGGCAAGGAATTCCCGGGATTTGATTTCCTTTTAGCCTTATCCTAGGCTTATAAAAGGAGTTCTGTTACTCCTTAATCTAAAATCTCTTTTTGCTTCAATAAGCAGTTACTTAACTTGGTTGGATTACCTCTTACCGGATATGAATATAACACTTACCTCATACAACACTAGAGGGCTTAACGCCCCGGAGAAAAGAAGCTCTTTATTTAAAGAATTATCGAAGGCAGGTTCTGAGATTTGGCTGATTCAAGAGGCCCACTTTAGAAGGGACTAAATTCCATCCTTAAAACATAAAAATGTATGCAGATTTACCATTCCACAAATGCCGCTGGAAGATCTAAAGGGGTAATAACTTTTTTACATAAATGTTTGAATTTTGAACTCCTAGGGCTTGATTCACAAAAGAGTGCTAACTGTTAGTGTTAGCACGGTCGTTTTCCTGCGAATTTTCGCATTGCGCGTGATCGCGAATTTTCACGCGAAACGATAACGTTTTCGCGCGCAAACGCAAATTTCACGCGCAATGCGAAAATTCGCGCGAAAACTGCCTTGCTAAAAGTTAGCACTCTTTTGTGAATCAAGCCCTTAGACACTCAGAAGGATGATAATAGGCGATACCGATTCATTAAAGGGAAAACTCATGGAGACTTAGTCACAATTGAAAAAAAAAGTGTAATTGTCGGGCATAAAATCAAAAATCAATTCTATATTTTTATTTGGTAAACCAGTAATAAGGATGCTAACCAGGCAATCCAAAAGTTAAAAATCAATATTACTTTGCTTGTTGTTAAATGATCATTCCCTAATTTACCTGACTCATTTGGTACATTGCCATAAAAGGAAGTTGCAGGGCATGCTGGGTTGTCCTTTTTTGCTTGTTTACGTCCCCTTACGTAACTAATGCAGCTTGATTGGCTGAAACCTCTTTCCCTTCTGTTTTCCCCTCCCACTCCTTTGTTCCTCCATGATTGGCCAATATTTCTCATGCTGAGACAATGCACTTTCTATTGCAGAGCTGAGTGGGAGTGCCTGAAGACTGGGAGGAGGGCGGGCAATGCATACACAATTAGGGAGAGGAGAATAAGGGGGTAAATGACATCAGGATTGGCTTCAAGATCAACACAGTTAAAATGGAGAATCCTAAGAAGGATTTTCTCTTTTTTTTACTAAAATTAAAACGTGGACAGTGCAATACATATGTTATGTAAGTAGAGCAAGTATTTATCTACTTATATATATGTGTTTTTTCTGAGATAGTATGGCTGACAGCTCCTCTTAAAGGGTAAGTTAAGTGGAAAAAAAATGTCTTCGGTTAACTAGAGCTTCTTCTAGTCCCCTGTAGTGCTCTTTGTTCTTCGCCATCATTCTGCACTGCTCCCTTCAGCCTCTGCACCCATCAGAAAGCTGGCCGACTTAGCCAATCACCACCAGCCACTGCACATGGCCAGCCACTGCTGGCGCACCTTCTCAATTGCGCTCCCATATCTGGACATGTTCAGCGCATCCACAGTTGCTATTTTTATGAGCTGCACAAGTGCAGATTGCTGCTGGTGACAGGAATGTGATCGAGAAGGCACACGAACATGTAGCTTATGGAGGAGCACAGCTCATACAGAGATCAGAGCAGAACGGCGGCAAGGTGCCAGAACAACTACAGGGTGCTAGAAGAAGCCAGAGGTAAGTTAAACTGGGGACATTGTTTAAGTTTAGGTTTCCTTTAAATCAGCTAAAGTTATCTGTAATTTGAATATTAGTCTAGTGAAACAGGGCAGGAGAACATTCACAGAAAGATAAATAGAGAACTGAGAATTGTGGTTATGTGTAGAAGAAAAGTCTTATGACACAAACATCCCCGAGGGACGGTATAAAGGCGTCTGACTGTGGCACTCCAAGCAGCTGACAACTGGCATATTCCATTACTGTCTCAATTCAATTAAGGTATGGATTTTTCTTATCTATAAAACATCAGTCTGCCTATCTACCTATCTGTGTCTATCTATCTAGCTATCTATCTACAGTATCTATCCATTGTATGTATGTATGCCTGTCTATCTGATAATTATGTATGATTCTATCTATCTTGGAACAACAGTGTCAATAACTGATTGAATAACATATATGAATGTAGTTTACACAGAGAATGTGTACATACATCACTCAGTACAACTGTATTAATCTGCCTTATATGAAATATTACAGTCTTGTGGTATTTAAACATTTAGTTACTTTGGATATTAGAAAAGTAGAAGAAGTTACTAAAATGGCCCGATTTCCCGTTCAAGTGCCTTTGCGTTGCCACAACTTCACTTCAAATCGAATTGTGCTTCCTTATGGAATAGACAATTTGTTTTGATTACGCACTTGACTCAAAACTACGCAAAGTTTAATTTAAGACATTGTGTACGATTATACGCATTGTTTGCCAGTTGTCAGTCGTGCATATACTGTATATGTATGATTGACAATTGACAAACAATGAGTATAATTGTACATTACGTGTACAATTATGCATACTGTACATACATGCAATTGCATACAGTTATTGTGTACACATGCAATCAAACATTTAAAGTGCAAGTTGTAATAAAAATAATGTAAATAATATATATAACAGGGGTGTAACAATAGACCCTGCAAGGGATGCAGTTGCAGGGGGGCCCAGAAGCTGAAGGGGGCCGCATGGGGGGAGAATTTTCTTTTTCCTGTCCTTAGACACTGACAACTAAGGGCATGGAGAGAAAAAAGTCTGCTCTCTGCACAATTTTTCCAATGACTGCCTCTGCTCAGCCACTGATAAGGAATCATACAACATTTTGCAGACAAAGATTTGTAAACAGTCCCTATTCAGTGTTCAGCAGGGTCAGGGGGGGGGGCATCCAAAGTTTTGCAGGGGGGACCAGTGAGTTCTAGTTACGCCACTGATATATAAAGGTATACGTGACTGTATTTCTTTCTCTCTCTGTATATATGTGATGTGTGTGTTTATGTATGTATTGAATGTATGTGTGTATATATATATATATATATATTAATATATATATATATATATATATATATATATATATATATATCTCCCAAATCATAACTATAATAAGCCGTAATTACATATTTGGTTTATTATTTTATAGATAGATAGATTAGATAGATAGGATGGATAGATAGATGGAGATGAATGAATATATATATATATATATATATATATATATATATATATATATCACCTTAGTTACAGCCATCCACAACGTTTTCCGGGAAGTTGAAGCTTTGCTTGAAACCACGCCACCATTCGCGTAAAACTTTGCTTAGCCGTAACCTGTTTCCAATGCAAACTTTGATCGCGAAGGTGCCGGCTTCAAGCTCAAAGGGGGCGTGCTCTTAGTTTCAAGCTTAAAGTGAGCACCACTATACCTAAGAATCACAATCCTTTATTTAGCCAAGTACAAAGCAGTTGTATACGGAATTGGTTTTGGTTTATACTTAAAAAAAAAAAGTTTGTTCATACTAAATCTGCTCTGGACCGCTTGAAAATCATAAATAAATAGTTGTAAATCAGTAGATTAGGGATGGCAAGAGGGAGGAGAATGGGGCCGTATTCCTAAAATATCATAAAGGTTGAGGTAAACAAGATCCTTTTTGATAGGGCCACATATGTAATATTGGGCCTGATGCATTATATTGCGGTAAAGCTGTTGAGCGCAGGGAGCGCACAGCAATTTTATCATTCCTAACACGGGGCTGGGGGGATTATTGTACGTTAACCATTAATGCAGCGGGCCTTACCGTGGCAACACGCATGTTGCTATGGTTATAATGTGCAGTTCACTGCACATTACCATAGCAATGCATATGTTACTGCGGTAATGCCCATTGTGCTAAGGGTTAATGTGCAGTAATCCCCCTGCGTTAGTAATGGTAAAATTGCCTTGCACTCTCTGCAATATAGTGCATAACACCCCATTGAAAGGTTGTCTTATTAAGACATATACTCTCTGGAGAAGGAGACTTGCTACCTTCATTGTTTAGAATTGCTACTTTTTATTAGCTACTTAAAGAGAACCAGAGAGGAAATAACTAATAGATTTATACATACCTGGGGCTTCCTCCAGCCCCATCAGCCTGGATCGCTCCTACGCCGCCGTCCTCCGCTGCATCTGTCCGCCGCTACTGGGTCCCGTCATTTCGGCCAGTCGAGCCAGTCGACGCAGGCAAAGTGTACTCCCTCCGTACTACGCAGGCAAATGCGTAAAGAGCCGGAGGGAGCCCCTGCTCATGCATACAACTGCCCGCATCCGGCGGAAGTGATGGGACCCGGTACCGATGGACAGAGGCAGCGGAGAAGTGCGGCGTGGGAGCGATCCAGGCATATGGGGCTGGAGGAAGCCCCAGGTATGTATAACATCTTTTTCAATTTTGCAGGTTGTCTCCGTCTCTGGTTCCCTTTAAACAGCATAAAGATAGTATAAATCCCTCAGTACTTTATTATTCTGTTGAAAGATATAATTTTACATAACACATGTATGTAATTTCTCCCCTCTGCTGATGTCTTGTCTTATCTTTACATTCAATTATTGAGCATGTTTGCTAAGTGACTAACAGCAGCTGCAAAGTAACTGGAATATTATGGAGGGTTTGTGGGTCATTCAATCCTATTTATTTTAGAATGATAAAAAAAGGGAATGGCTATGGGTACTAAATATGACCCCAGGCCAGACAAACTGTTTATACAAAACAGATGATAATTTTTCGAAACTCATCTATTTCAAAGATGCATACAGGATGTATTATTATTATTATTATAATTTTTTTTTTAACAGACAGGGAGTCATTTTTAAAAGGTTTCATCTCTTGTTTAAAAAAAAAATCCAAAATCGCAGGTGGCCCATTGAAATTCATTGTATGTGTAGCAGTTAGGGATGCTCATTCGGATTCCACGGAAATGCAATTTCCGAAATTCCGCTCGGAAATTGCATTTCCGCATCGGAATACGGAAGACGGTAATGCAAGTGTGTTAGGCGGATTTCCGCCGGAAATCGCGGAAATTTCCGCCGGAAATCACGGAAATTCTGCCCGACTTTAACATCGATTTTCTCAAAAACTATATAGTCTTTTTGAAAACTTTTTTTTGCATCTTGTTCAGGAGATTCTGCTTAATAAACTCTGAAAATTTGGTGTTTCTAGGACTTACGGGGGCTGTGCTATTAACCGCTAAAGTCGGCAGATTTTTACTGTAATGTAAAATGCAGAAAATCCGTATCTGCCTATTTTCTGCATTTACATTACAGTAAAAATCCCCCGACTTTAGCGGTTAATAGCAAAGCCCCCGTAAGTCCTAGAAACACCAAATTTTCAGGGTTTATTAAGCAGAATCCCCTGAACAAGATGCAAAAAAAGTTTTCAAAAAGACCTTATAGTTTTTGAGAAAATCGATGTTAAAGTCGGGCGGAATTTCCGCGATTTCCGGCGGAAATTCCGCATTGGAATGCGGAAATTGGTAGCGGAAAGCGGAATCGGTATTTGGCAATGGTGGAATGCGGATTTACCACGGAATCGGAAATTGGCATTTCCGACCATCCCTAGTAGCAGTGCCAGTCGGAGTTCAATGCTATGGGTTAAAAGCGCGCATGATTTTAATAGACGTGCACACTGCCTAAGTGTGCTACGTAGTAGCAAGTAAGTATGATTAATAAGAAATAAAAAAACAACACAATGGGCAGGGCAACCTACAAGCCACTAATTGGTTTAGAGAATAAAGTTGTTAAGGGGGAAAAAAATCATATTTAAAATTGGGGATAACCAGATTGGTGCAGCTGGCATGTATACCAGGGTCACTTGGAGGCAAGTGGAGATTGTTTATTAATATTATCTTATGTGAACATAGTAGTACTGTTAAAAAAAAACCCCAAAGGACCAGGGTCGGTTCTAGACTTTTTGCCGCCTTAGGCAAACTTGTGACGATGTACCCCCCCCCCCCCTCCAAGCCCAACCAGCATACCATAATGTGTGCATTATACTGGAAAAGAAATCACAACAATAAGGGACTTAAAAGGAATGCATAGAGGCTAACGTAGCAACCAGTCACCAACTAAAGCTGCAGGCAGGCATCATTCATGTCAGCAGTGACCCCCTCCCCCCCCCCCCCACATGTAACCTCCACTACTGGCCTGGCGTGTTCTGTGCGGAGCAGCTCTACTCCTAGGATCCCTCTACCTGCAGCAGCTATACCTGTTGGTGCTTGCATGCATTATACTAGAAATTAAAAAAATAATAATTAAAAAAAAAAGAGTTAGAACTTGGAATGCAGAGGCTAGCTAGCGTAGTAAGTAGCACCCAGTAGGCATCCTTCACTATCACCAGTCAATGACCCCCCCCCCCCCCCCGGCCTTCACTGCCTGCTACTGGCCTACTGCTGTGCGGAGGGAGGCCTGAGCCCTGAGGGCATAGATTGTTCTCTCGCTCCTCAGCTCCCACCCATCTTGTCTTGGCTTAAGCTCTAGCAAAGTGAGTAACTCACTTGACTCACCAAGTCACTGTCCATCCTCATCCTGGCGGGGGGGCGGGCAGTGGACACCATCCATCCTCCTGGCACTGGCAGGGGACAGCGGGCTCATGGTCATCCTCACTGATTGACAGGGCAGGCAGCAAGCAGCGCAACTCTTCCAGATTCTGCCTGCGCCTGATGCCCGCCATGACATCATAAAAGGGAAGGGAAGCTGCCGAAGTCTGTGGCTGGCACTGGCAGCCAGGGTGGTGGCAGCAGTGTGCAGGGTCTGGGGGGGTTCCTGGGGGATGAAGACAGTCTGGTTGGGTGATTGTCCAGTCAGGCGGGCAGCAGCAGAGGCCAGGCACACTCACTTCCTCTTTGTGCCTGGCGCCGTCCCCCCACATCCGCCGCCTGAGGAACCTGCCTCACTTCGCCTCATGGGCGTCCCGGGCCTGCTATGGGCCCGTTCATACTACAAGAGCTTTTTAAATGCTAGAACAGAGACGGAACAAGGTCCTCCAGCACCCAAGGCTAAGACACCAAAGTGCGCCACTCCATCCCTCCCACCTCAGCCGTCACACACTGATTGCTATTAGACTAAGAGGTGCCCCAGGGCCCCCAACCCTCCCCCCCCCCCACACACCTTAATCTCTAGTGATCTTGCAGTCAGGGGAATGATAGCTGAGTAAGTTGTGTGCCCCCTCCTACACTGGAGCCTCTCTCACCTCTGCCTCAGCCTGGCCCTGCACTAGAGATTATAATAGCTCTTGCTAATGCAATGCTATGGGGGATTTTTACAAAATCACATCGCTCCAGTGTGAACACTCACACAGGAGAACATTAGCAAGAGCTTTTACAATCACAAGCACTAAGAAAAGCTCTCAGGCCGGCCCGGGAGCACACATGGCCGAAAGGCTTGCGGTGCGGGAAATGCTGCGTTTTATGCAGCAATATTAGTCTATGGGACGTAGAAGGACCAGCGTTGCACTTGTGATTTACAGTAAGCATTCTGCAGACACTGGTAATGTTTCATAATATGCAGGCTGGCTGCCAAAACACACATAATGAAAGTCTATGGTAACGTATATGCATTGCATTTTGAATGCGTTTTTTTTATTAAAACGTAAAGATCTCTGATATGTTTCCACTTCCTGTTGTCTTTCTAAGGATTTGCATAAATAAAAAAATGCATACAAAACATACGCGTTTTACATTACCTAACCGCAATCGCATTAAAGAGGAGCTGTTAGGTATAAGGTCTCAGAGAAAATAAACACAAATATCAGTAGCTAAACATTGGCTGTACTTACATTACATATGCATTTCACTGTCCATGTTTGTACTTCACATAATTTTTATATAGTATTTGCAGAGAATGATGCTCCTGACAGCTCATGGCAGGTTTCATGTTTGTCTGTCTCCTATGAAGCCAAATGTGTCGTCATGTCCTGCCTGCTTCCTGATGATTCCACTCTCACAAACGCTGGTAATGAATAACACTACTGTGCAGTGAATATTAATTAGCCATGTGGCTAGGAACAATAGAGGACTCCTGCAGTGTACTCTGCCGGGAGATTTATTAGTGCTGTGAGCTAGACTGTTACATGCTGTTGAAACTTGAGCCTCACTAGCAGCCAGGGGAGGGCCCCAGAATGCTTTGCAGTATATGTTATTCGGCTTGCGTCCTCCTTAGGAGCCTGGGAATACGGAGCCTTGCTGTCAGCAAACATCTAAAGTAAGAGAGATTTTTAACTGCAGTATTGCCTTTTTTGCTTCCTTCTAAACTGTTTAACACAGGAGAATAGAGGTTTAAATTAGCTTTTGCAGCCTGACAGTTACTCTTTAAAGCACAAGCACAATGCATGCAAAACGTGTAAAAAACGCAAACGCACCAAAAAACGCAGTAAAAACGCATTACCCCAATGCAAACTCACCAACATAAAACGCTGGTTTTTCACGCTATGCCATATGTGAACCCAGCCTCATAGAGTGAACGAGCCCTAAACTGGGAAACATTTTGACAGATGTTCCAGAGTAAGTATTTTAAACGGCGTCTAAAATAGGTTAGTGTGCTCTTGATTCCCCTTCTGAGAGATGTAGTGACAAGTTCATACTGTCAGGGCTTTTTCAGATGTAGGACCTTTTTGAGAATACAGAGAATATGTATAAAAATGCTAATGTACTACATGTGAATAAGCATTTATGGTATGTATATTGACATGTCCATATTATCTGGAATCTGGAAAAAAATCATCCAATAAGAAATTGCTTATTTTCCCTCCCTACTGCCGTAGCTTACTGTCCCTCCCGCAGCAAACATCACCTTAGATCAACTACTTTCTGACCATAGTGTCCTAATCTTATCTGAAATAGGAAGCTTTCTGTCATTTGCATGATGAAATAAGATTGTTACTGTAGCTAAGAAAAAAAATGCAGAGTTTCTGTATTTAGACCAAAGGCAGAAAAGACCAGGAAAATTTCCACACGCAATTTTTAATGTATTTTGAATTTCATAGATTATGAGTTTTCATTGCGAAATTTCAAAATTGTAATTTATTGCGAATATATTTTTGCACTGACATAAGCGTAAATCTGGTTAGTGTGGCAGCCTAAAAGGGCAGCCCTTCTTTTCCTTGAGTGTCTGTGTTTATTTTGGTCTTTGTGGCCCTTCATGAAGGGGTATTGTTAGGGACCACAGTGGTTCTAAATGGGTGAATGTATGCTTTAAGAGGTTAGGGTTTAGAATGTTATGGTAAATATTTATGATCATGTACACCTTTGTATTCTAAAATAACTAAATCAATGTCAAATAAGAAACCAAAGAGAATAAAGTAGGAATAATGAACTATAAAACAATGATGCAAACTAAACCCAACACAGGAGTGCTGCAATGAAGCCAGTCTGTTTAAGTTGGGCTAAAGTACCGAGTGTACACTGAGTGTGAAAAAAAGAAAGAAAGAAAGAAATAGATAAATTAATATGGTCAGTGTAAATTAGCGAAAATGTGTTCACAAATCACAATAGGTTATAATTTTACTTTGAATTTTTCACTTGCAGTTTTTGCATTTTCACATAGAATTTTCTCATTCATGTCCCTTGAGCATGTTCAAGTAGTGAACATTTTTCACTACTTGTGTAAAAATATTGTGATGCAAAAGCATAATCATGCAAAGGCCATCGAAGTGTTATGTGTTGCATAAAGGGCCCTAGACCCATACACACGCTTGCAGGGATGCTCGAATATACCCAAATTCGATTTGAGTACATTCGAATTCGGGTCCGGGTCAAATTTGGCATGTTCGAATGGATTCAAATTCGATTCGGGTGGATTTGAATGCGGGTCAGGGGAAAATTTGGCCGTGATCACAAATTTGTGATTCAAAACCCGCTGACCTTAAGGGTTAATTGCAAAGCCCCCCTTAAATGCCAGAATCACCAAATTTGCAGGTTATGTTAAGAAAAGTGGGAGCAAGGGGAATTTTTTTTTTTCAAAAGACCTTATACTTTTTGAGAACATCGATTTTAAAAGTTCAAAGAAAAAAACGATACATTTAAATGCCAGTCAATGACAGATCGTGGGAAATATTTCCCAGCTGTTAATAGCAAAGGCCCCTTACATCCTTGCAATGCCAAATTTGCAGGATATGTTAAAAAGATAGTGGGAAACAATATTTAAAAAAAATTAAACATTTTTATTTTGGGGGAATGTTCTGAGTGTGGGAAATCTGAAAAAAAAAAATGACGTGGGGTCCCCCCTCCTGAGCCTCTGCAACCAGAATGCGGAGCCCCGGCCGACTGAGGCTTTGCACCCTGAGCTATACCAGCCCACAAGGTCCATGGTATGGGGGGGCTCGGTGGGAGAGGGGCAGCCAAGCCTTCCCCTCTTCCCCTGAGCCCTTGTACAATCCATGGACAAGGGGCTCTTCTCCACCTCCAGTGCCCCAGGAGGAGGTGGGGACGACTACTCCCTGGGGGGGGGGGGGTTCATGGTGGCATCTGGGAGTCCCCTTTAAGAAAGGAACCCAGATGCCCACCCCCCTCCCAGGAGAAATGAGTATAGTGCTACAAAGTACCCCTTACCCATTTCCACAAAGGGTTAAATGAAATAAAAACACAACCACGAGAAAAGTATTTTATTATTCTAAATTAACTGTAAATACTTACCTGTACCTTTAAAAAAATGTTCCCACGCCCATATACTCGGAAATGATCCAACATATACTGTATCCTCCAATCTTGTGATCTTCAGTTAAGTTGATTGAACATCTCCCACGGCAATTACCTATACTATACCTTAGAATGTGTCCTGCCGATGCATAGCGCCGGCTCCCGCTGTCCTCCCCACCTCCTCACCTGTCACCCTCACCTAGCCTGGCACCTAGTGCACCCATGGGTGCACCGGGTGCCAGCCTAGGTGAGGGGTGACAGGTGCAGGCAGATGGGGAGAGACAGCGGAAGCCGGCAGCCCGCATTCTAAGGTATAGTAACCGGCTCATCAATGAGCCAGTTATTTTTGCATTGAATCGAATGAAACGGATCAGAGCCGATTCATTTTATTCAATACAAAAAGAACCATCTCCTTGATGAGCCGGTTACTATACCTTAGAATGCGTCCTGTGCGGACATATAGCAGTGCGGCTCCCGCTGTCTCTCCCCACCTGCCTGCACCTGTCACCCCTCACCTAGGCTGGCGCCCGGTGCACCAGGTGCCAGGCTAGGTGAGAGTGACAGGTGAGGAGGCGGGGAGGACAGCGGGAGGCTGCGCTATGCGTCGGCAGGACACATTCTAAGGTATAATATCGGTAATTGCTGTGGAAAATCTTCAATCAACTGAAGATCGCAAGATTGGAGGATACTGTATATGTTGGATCATTTCCGAGGATATGGGCGTGGGATTTTTTTTTAAAGATACAGGTAAGTATTTATGGTTAATTTACAATAATAAAATACTTTTCTCGTGGTTTGGTTTTTATTTCATTTAACCCTTTATGGAAATGGGTAAGGGGTACCTTGTACCCCTATACTCATTTCTCCTGGAAGGAGGGTGGGCATCTGGGGTCCCCTTCTTAAAAGGGACTCCCAGATGCCACCATGACCCCCCAGGGAGTCATCACCCCACCTCCTCCTGGGGCACCGGAGGTGGGGAAGAGCTCCTTGTCCATGGATTGGACAAGGGCTCGGGGGTAGAGGGGAAGGCTTGGCCTCCCCTATCCCCCAGAGCCCCCCATACCATGGACCATGCGGGCTGGTATAGCTCAGGGTGTGAAGCCCCAGTCAGCCGGGGCTCTGCATTCTGGCTATCTCAGCCTGCATGGGGGACAAGGGGTTACAGAGGCTCAGGAGGGGGGACTCCACGTCATTTTTTTAATTCCGATTTCCCACACTCAGAACATTCCCCAAAAATACAATTTTTTTATTTTATTTTTTTAAATTTTGTTTCCCACTATCTTTTTAACATATCCTGCAAATTTGGTGTTGCTAGGATGTAAGGGGCCTTTGCTATTAACTGCTGGGAAATATTTCCCATGATCTTTCATTGACCGTCATTTAAATGTATCGAATTTTTCTTTGAACTTTTAAAATCGATTTTCTCAAAAAAGTATAAGGTCTTTTTGAAAATGTTTTTTTCCCCTTGTTCCTACTATTCTTCTTAACATAACCTGCAAATTTGGTGATTCTGGCATTTAAGGGGGCTTTGCTATTAACCCTTAAAGTCGGCGGGTTTTGGGCGACGGTAGCTGAATCCAAATTCGTGATCACGGGTTTAACACCCATGATCACGGCCGAATTCAAGAGTAAAATTCGGATACATTCGAATTCGTGATCGGTATCAATCTTCGAATTCGACTTCTGGATTCATAAAAAACTACCCGTGATCATGGGTAAATTTGAATTCGCGAATTCTGAGAGCAACCCTACACGCTAGATTAAAGTCGGCTGAGGTAGCAATAAATCTGTCTATGCACAGCAGCCCTCAACTCCTAACAACTGCCTGGCCAGCAAACTGACAGGCAGTTCCATTTGGCCAATGGGAAACCTGACAGCTTTGCTCTCTTTACTCCCCCATGCATGATTTCAATCTGACGGTTATACTCATTGATGTTTTGATGACCAGGGCAGGTTCTAGACTTGTAAGGATGCATCCCCCCCACCCATCCCAGGAAAACACTAAGATATATATGCACTGCATTCCAAATTATTGTGCAAATTGTATTCACGTGTCATCAAGATTAAATATTTTGTTTTTCAATTAATCTCATGGATGGTATTGTGTGTCAGGGCTCATTAGATCACTGAAATTAATCTTGGACACCTCTGACAACTAGTAGTTTCCCAGGTGAGCCAGATTAAAGGAAAAACTATTTAAAAGGGGTATTCCAGATAATTAAGGAGACCATCATTTTCAAGCAATATGAGAAAGAAGAATGAGCTATCTGCTGCCAAAAGTGTGAAATAGTTGAATGTCTTGGACAAGGTAAGAAAACCTTTATATTTCACAAAACTTGAGCTTATGATCCTTGTACTGTTAAAAGATGTGTGGCTGTGACTCAGAGCACACATGGGTTTGTGCAAATAAAAGCAAATTGAAGAAGGGTTCTGCCAAACAAATACATCAGATTAGCTGCTAAAATGCCATTACAAAGCAGCAAACACATATATGGAGCTGCTAGTGCCTCCAGAGTCCCGCAAACATACAAGTGCAGGATTATCCAGAGGATTTCAGTGCATAAACATTCTATTCAACCACCTAACCTAAGCTCACAAGCAGTAATAGCTGCAACGGGCCCAGAACTACAAGAAGACTCATTTTGCAAACAGTCTTGTTTACTGATAAGTGCCGTGCAACGCTTCATGGTCCAGAGGGATGGAGTGGTGGATGGTTGGTTAACAGCCACCACATCCCAACAAGGCTACAATATCAGCAAGGAGGTGGCAGAGTAATGTTTTGGGCTGGAGTCATGGGGAAAGAGCTTTTCAGCCCCTTTAGGGTCTCTGAAAGTGTGAAAATGGCCTCTGAAAAGTGTGTGGAGTTTCTGAGTGATCACTTTCTTCCATGGTACAAAAATACCAAGAATTACCTTGCGTC
Source organism: Hyperolius riggenbachi (assembly GCF_040937935.1). Taxonomy (NCBI): domain Eukaryota; kingdom Metazoa; phylum Chordata; class Amphibia; order Anura; family Hyperoliidae; genus Hyperolius; species Hyperolius riggenbachi. The sequence continues at coordinate 207,757,196 of NC_090657.1, read as the reverse complement.
ATTGGCTGCTAGTGATGAGCTAACGAGCAGTGAGCTATTCAAATCCATGATTAAAATGAGGCTTGATTGCCTCAGGGGTGCGCTGGAAGATAGGGGGTTACTTACCCATAAGTCAGCAGTCCTCTATGCGTTTCTAATGTCTTGCATGTGTCCTATTTCCTCCTTCCGGC